>NC_142012.1:53308053-53413053 GCF_049901735.1 Notechis scutatus
AGATGGTGACTAAAACCTGAAGAATTGAACGGACGTTAATTGGAACAAATCAAAACCACCAGGTCAATTCCATGCTACAACAAATTCTTTCGCACCTTCCAGAGGAAATTAAATACGTACCCTGGTTTCCCCCCCGCCTTTAAAAACAGTCTATTTTCCCCAAAAGCAAGATACAAGTTTTCTCTCACAGCACAAGCGAAAGTGAGCATTGAACTGAATGTCTGTCATGCCCTTGTTGGAGTCTGATTCTGAGGGGGAGATTGAGCAGCTGACAGGGAGTGGGAGTGTGGATCCGGTGGCTGTGGAAGAAACGGGAGAGGAGCACAGTCTGGCTGGGCATTCAGAGGAAGACCCAGAGCCATCCCCTCTTCATCCTAGGGCACGCAGGGAGGAACAGAGAAGGGAGCAACATGGCTTAGGGAAGAGAAAAAGGCCCTGATCCCTTTCATTAGTTGCAGCTGGGAGAACAGGATATAAGAGGGGCGTTTGCACACCGCTCCTTGCTGAAAGCAAAGCGTGCATTATCTTTGTTGAGGCTTATCTGGGTTTTGGCATCCTCCCAACTGTGGGTGCTGCATTATGTTTTGAAAGTCTGCAATTTATTATCCTGGCCTGCCGTGTTAATTACTTCAGTGTGGTTTGTGTTGTTGTTGTTTTTTTCATTTCTAATTATCTTTACTTTGGTTTCAGGCTGCAATTCTGCCCTTCGTAGATTGTTTTTGGACGAGTTTGATCTCCAGCTGAGGATAATTGG
Source organism: Notechis scutatus (assembly GCF_049901735.1). NCBI lineage: Eukaryota > Metazoa > Chordata > Lepidosauria > Squamata > Elapidae > Notechis > Notechis scutatus. The sequence continues at coordinate 53,308,808 of NC_142012.1, forward strand.
ACACTGGGGCCAACTTGGAGGCATTAAAGGGAATTTATTCTACTTTTGTGACTTTGTTATTTTTGTGTCACGCCCCGGGTCATCACAACGTCTGTCCCAATTCGATGTAATAGCCATGTTGTCGAGTGTTGAGGGAACAACGTCTATATCAGCCTTGGAAGCCTTTTTTTTTTTTTACTTGGAAGCTTCGAGGCTGCCACATTCAGGGCCTGGGAATTTGGGAGGGGGGATTTCATGGTGGGGATTAGAAGATTAGATACAACAACATTCCTTTCTCAGAGAGTCAAGGACACGTTGCCCTGCACCTGGAGGGGAGTGACTGGGGGGGGAATGCCTCCAGTTGGGAAGATTTGATTGGGCCATGTTGGGGGCAAAGTTGGAGCTAATAAAGGGACTCTTATTGATTATCTGACTGTGTGGCCTTTGTGCCACGCCCTAAGTCATCACACTGGGATTTCCTGAAAATCCCATGTAGAGCTTGGAAGCTTTGAAAACGGCAATCAGATAAGCAACAGGAAATTTTTCACTCACAGGACTAAATTTCCCCAAGGGGAGGCAGGAGGCACACACCCATTTATAATGGTGAGAACTGAAATGGTTCTCACTTTTCTAACTTTTAGGAAGTCCAGCTTTTCTTTATTATCATTTCCGCTAAAAGGAGGAGTTGCAGATATGGTAGTTGTGTTTTTGTTTTGTTTTTTTCCCTTGCTTCCATTCAAGAAGCTTGTCAGATCTTTCGTTTCCTAAGGGCGAATGGAAAAAAACAAACCATAAATGAGGAGTTGAAATATTAAAATGGAAGATGTTTTAATGGTTATCCAAACTGCCAACAGAGAGGAAACTCTTACTAGCCAAGGTGTTGGTGCAGAGACAACATTTAGTTCTTTATTTCTTTGCATCCTTCCTACATTATTTTTTCAAATAAGGGAGCAAGCACACGCCGTTCTCCTCCTCCTCCTCCTCCTCCTCCTCCTCCTCCTCCTCTTCCAACACCACTCCCTTCTAGCCTTGATGATGTTACCCGGTCTGGTAATGAAACATTTCTAAAAGAAAACCTCCAAGTTCAAAGAGCAACAAGGACCCCACAGTCCTCCTCCTGCTCCTCCTCCTTGCAAACCTCATTCTGTTACCTTGTTGGGTGATGAAAGTTCTCCAAGAAAACCACCAAGCTCAGAGAGCCCCAGGGACTACATAGTCCTTTTCCTCCCCCTCCCCCTCCCCCCCTCCTCCTCCACCCCCTTCTAGCACTGATGATGTTCCCTAGTCTGGTCATGAAATGTCTTCAAGAAAACCACCCAGCTCAGAAAGCACAAAGAACCCCTACAATCTTGCGTATGGCGCAACTAGGGTTCTTTCAGTCAAACAAGTAAGTTTCACCTGACTCCAAAACCAACGAAGAGATTTCAAAAACCGAAAAGAGTTTAAGGAAAGGTCAAAGATCACCCCTAAGAACTTTGCTGCTTGTTGCATTGACGCGGATGTTCTGACTTCTACATCTTTGGTGCCCTAATCCAGATTTTATTTATAGAGAAGAAAGAAGTCTTCCCCCCCCCAAAAAAAATTGAACGTCACTGATGGATCCATGTAGCGTTGTTCCTATCTGGAGCTACCTCCCATGGAGTTTGAGAAGATTCCGTTTTTGCAGCCGATGGGGAAAAAAAATCCCGATTTTTGCCTTCATACCAAGCATGAAGGCTCCTTTCCTTCAGCTGCCGGCAGCTCCCTTTCATTCACTCTTGAATGTCACGGAAAGGCCAAAGGTTTCCATTCACAAGTTAACAACAGAACTGATGATAATCAAGAGAGGTGGGCCAAAATGTCAGATCCTCCCTCTTCCTACGGAGAACCTGACCTTAAATATTCACATTCCAAGGTTGTTGACTTTTTTGGGGAAACAAGAAAATTATATACTGCAGGGAATTTGTGTCCTTTTGGCCCCTTTTTCTTGGCATTCACCCCCCCCCCAATTAATTCAGAGGGGTTGCTTTCTAAGCCAGGAAAAGGGGGTCATTCAGGGCAATCTCTTAATCTCTTTCTTTTTAATTGCAGCCAAAGAGCTTAGTGTGATTCGAGAATAACACTTAGCAAGAGGCTGCTGTTTTCTAACAGGTAGCAGTGCAATTTTAAGAATCCCATTTAAAAACCCGCACAGATGGCATCTCGATATTGGATTGGGCTCTGGAAAGGAATTTCTAGATTTTCTTTTCTTTTCTTTAATTTTAAAAAGCCTTTATTAGTCAAATTCTACAATTAAAAACATGTTTCCATTCATTTCAGCGTGTTTGTAGTGGTGTTCACTCACATTGACATATTCTTTAGTATGTAGAATATTACTAAATATTATTACAATTATTTTACATTCGATTTATAGCATATTTTCATATATTTATGTAGTTGTTTACATAATTATACATAATTATACTTAGTCATACAATATTGTTTCCTCTCACCATAACCTTTCATTCATTCCTCTATTTTGTGTCTACCTTGTAGCCAGTTATACTATAAATTCCAAATTTCGTAGTACTCTGTCTCTTCTCTCTCCTTCATTTCCATTGAAAGCTTATCCATTTCTGTACACTCTAAAACCTTTTTTTATTATCGTAATGTCGGAGGGAATACTGTCACATTTCCAATTCTGGGCAAAGGCTCTTCTTGCTAATCCATTTCTTACTAATTTTATCTCTTAATGTACCCAGTAGGAATGCTGCTGGTCTCAATTCAATTTTCTGTTTTGTAATTTCCTCCAACCAATTCCTAATTTTGAGCCAATCATTTTAATTTCTAGATTTTTCAATGGCTGGGAGTTCGAAGTTTGGATTGGAATTTCTAGATTTGTAGTTATTGCTTTGAAAGAATTGAGTAAGTCTGGTTTAATGAAAAGTAAGGCCAGGGGTGACATGATAGCAGTGCTCCAATATTTGAAGGGCTGCCCCAAAGAAGAGGGAGTCAAGCTATTCTCCAAAGCATCACAAGGCAGGAGAAGAAGCAATGGATGGAATCTAATCAAGGAGAAAAGCAACCTAAAACTAAGGAGAAATTTCCTGACAGTGAGAACAATTAACCAGTGGAATGACTTGCCTCCAGAAATTGTGTTTGCTGGAGGCTTTTAAGAAGAGACTGGACAGCCATTTATCTGAAATGGTATAGGGTTTCCTGTCTAAACAGAAGTCTGTGTCTGTCTAAACAAGACAGACGCAGACTTCAGAGGATAATCAGAACTGCAGAAAAAAACAATTACTACCAACCTGCCTTCCATTGAGGACCTGTATACTGCCTGAGTCAAAAAAAAGGGCTGTGAAAATATCTACAGACATCTAACATCCTGGACATAAATTGCTTCAACTTCTACCCTCAAAACAACATTATAGGACACTGCACACCACAACAACTAGACACAAGGACAATTTTTCCCTGAATGCCATCACTCTGCTAAACAACTAATTCCCACAACACTGTCAACTTATTTACGAAGACTGTATTGCTATTATTCCTCTACGACTAGATTATAATAACACTTCCTAGTACCTATCTCTTCCCACTTATGACTATAACCGTGTTGCTTGTATCTTTACAATTTACAGTGTTTTATTTGTTCCCTAGCATGATTTGATTGCTTATTAGTAACCTATGACTATCACTAAGTGTTGTATCTCATGATTCTTGATGAATGTATTTTATTTTTTCTTTATGTACACGGAGAGCTTATGCACCAAAGACAAATTCCTTGTGTGTCCAATCACACTTGGCCAATAAAGGATTCTATTCTATTCTATTCTATTCTATTCTATTCTATTCTATTCTATTCTATTCTATTCTATTCTATTCTATTCTATTCTATTCTATTCCATCTCAAATGGTATAGGATTTCCTGCTGGGCAGGGGGTTGGACTAGAAGACAGATAACAGATAATCAGAGTTGGAAGGGATCTTATAGGTCATCTAGTCCAACTCCTGCCCAAGCAGTAGACCCTACACCATTTCTGAAAACTTTCTACATGTCAATTGCCAAAGAGATAAAGTAATTTTTCTGTTCTCCTTTTTAAGCCGCCTCTTTTCAGAATACTCTGGAATATTTCCTAATTTCTTTTCTTTCTTTTTTAAAAATTCAGGTTTCTCCAAGAAAGCACTGCTGTGATAACTCTGTTGGGGTTTCAAATGAAAGCTTTGTAAAAACAGTTCTAGAGTTTGGTCAGTTCGTTTCAGCAACTTCCTAACGGAGGGCCTCTGCAGAGCATTCTCAGTAAATCTTGCAAAATGAAACATTATTTATTCGGAAAGTTTTTGCTGGCTTGGGGGGAAGAGCAATTACTTTCCTGATGACAAGCCAGACTCGATAAAATAATAGTGCTTTTTTTTTTAACCCGTAGTTACAATTATGGGCTTCAAAGCTGTATTGAAAAGCTCTTGGTTATTTCCTTAACACGACTTGAGGATGTTCAGGAAAATATAACGGGAATAGTTTGGAGTGTACCACAGACACTCATTCCAGAAGTTGTGTCTGGCTTTTGGATAAGTTTATCTAACTCTATGACCAAGTGCATTTTAAAACTTTCCTTCCTTACTGTGCAGTCTCTGATATTGCAAACGGCCGCTCCTGGTTTCAATCAGGATGACGGAAGGAAAAAGAACTGCTTTGAAATTAAAATCCCCTTTGGAGGGAAGACAGGAAAGTTCACAGGCAATAAAGCATTTGTACATTCCTGCAAACTGGGTCGTTCATCCGCTTAAGAGATAACAGCGACTTTGGCTACTTCAAATGACTAGAATATAATAGAAAGAGAAAGAGGGAGAGAATGGCATGGCATGACATAGCATAGAAATTAGGAATAGAAATAGAATGGCATAGCATAGCATAGAATAGAAATTAGCAATAGAAATAGAGATAAGAATTATAATTAGAAATAGAATGGCATGGCATGACATGGCATAGCATACCAGAGCACAGAAATTAGAAATAGAAATTAGGAATAGAATGGCATAGCATAGCATAGAATAGAAATTAGAATTAGAAATAGAATGGCATAGCATAGCATAGAAATTAGGAATAGAAATTAGGAATAGAAATTAGGAATAGAAATTAGGAATAGAAATTAGGAATAGAAATAGAATGGCATAGCATAGCATAGAATATAATAGAAATTAGAATTAGAAATTAGAACTGGAATTGGAATTAGAAATAGAAATAGAATGGCATGGCATAGCATAAAATAGAATAGAAATTAGAAATAGAAATTAGAATTGGAATTAGAATTAGAAATAGAATGGCATGGCATAGCACAAAATAGAATAGAAATTAGAAATAGAATGGCATAGCATAGCATAGCATAGCAGAGTTGGAAGGGACCTTGGAGGTCTTCTAGTTCAACCCCCTGCTTAGACAAGAAACCTTATACCATTTCAGACAAATGGCTGTCCAGTCTCTTCTTAAAAACTTCCAGTGATGGAGCATTTATAACTTCTGGAGGCAAGCCGTTCCACTGATTAATTGTTCTCACTGTCAAGAAATTTCTCCTTAGTTCTAGGTTGCTTCTCTCCTTGATGAGTTTCCACCCAGGGCTTCTTGTCCTGTCTTCAGGTGCTTTGGAACAGGGGTCGCCAACCTTATGGACCTCAGGGCCCACCAAACTCATAATTTTAGATCCCAGGGACCACTAATTGGTTCTGTGAGTATGGCCTAATTTGTGGGTGTGGCTTGGTGGTCATGTGACTGGCTGGGCATGGCTTGTATGTAAATGTTATAAATATTTATATAAATATTGAATTTTTTATAAAAAAGAGCAACTTTTACCCAAAATCAGGCAAAGCAGGCATTCAGTGATCTATCTATCTGCCATCAGCTAGCTCAGTCTCTCAAATTTGCTTGCCATGAGTCTGCACTGAATTTGCTTGCAAGCAAACCTTCAGTGTCCTAAGGGAGGTTCAGCTGTACCAAAGATCTAAAGACTAGCTAGAAAGCAAGAAATCCAACCATTTCCTCTTCCTAACTAATCTGCACAGCAGAACAGATGACGGTCGGAAAAAGGAAAAATAGCATATTAGCAGGCAAGTTTACCGGGTAAGGAGTGAGTGGTAAGGAGTTGTGTTTCTGCACAGCCTGGATTAATTGCTTTGGGAGAGGGGGTGCTCTGGGGGTGAGATTTCTCTGCGGCCCACCAAAATTTTCTCACAGCCCACTGGTGGTCCACCAGTTAGAGACCGCTGCTTTGTAGAATAGCTTGACTCCCTCTTCTTTGGAGCAGTCCCTGAGATATTGGAACACTGCTATCATGTCACCCCTTAGTCCTTCTTTTCATTAAACTAGACATACCCAATTCTTGCAACCGTTCTTTATATGTAGACACCGGTTTGGTCATCTAAACATGTTCTTCCTAAAGTTTTATTGTGTTACTGTTATTATTGTTGTTATTCAAAAGACTCATTGTGTTCCTGGACTCTGCTGTGCTCACAGAGGCTTCGCTATTAACTCATCAAAACCTGAGCAAAGTTAGCTTTACATTCGGGGTGTCCAACCTTGGCAACTTTTAAGACCTGTGGATTTCATCTCCCAGAATTCCCCAGGTGGCAAGGAATTCTGGGGGTTGAAGTCCACAAGTCTTAAAAGTTGTGGTTAGGACCTCAACTCCCAGAATCCCCCAATTCTTTCACACTGTGGTTGCCCAGGTTGGATGGATACCCCCTGTGCATGGATCGCCAAAAGTCAAAAGTCCCAGACAATTTTTTTTAAAAAAAATCTTTTTTTAGCCCCAGTAATATATTGGAGTTTCAACCTTCATTTGCTACACACACACACACACACACAACACACAGAAAAACCAATGTAGGACAAACACCTGGACCCTATGCAGCAAGAAGAAAGGTTACACGTTCGAGTACTTACGTTTTTCAGCTTTCTGCTACCATCAAGATTCCTGCAAAAGAAAGGAGGAAAAAAAAACATTTCAAAAAAAGCAGAAATTCCTTCCACAGTTTGTATAATGCGACAGGTCACATGTTTCCTCCTAAGCAAGGAGTCAGCAGGATGTGTCTGCGGGTTGGGAAACACACAATGGAAAGCGACTGAAGCCATTTATTGATTTGATACAGTGCGGAAGTATGTTCTCATGCGCTGCTCGGAGCCCCCACGCCGCTAATATTTGAGTTACCGACGAATTAAATATTTTTCCTCCATGCAAAATCAAAGGGAGGCAAGGCGGGTAAAAGAGAGAATAAATATGATGGGGGTCCTTGGGGGCTCTCTGAGCTGGGTTGTTTTCTTGCAGACATTTCACTACCCAACTAGGCAACATCAGTGTTAAAAGGGAGTGAGGTTTGCTCTCTAGCACTGATGATGTTACCTAGTTGGGTAATAAAAGGTCTGCAAGAAAACCACCAAGCTCAGAGAGCACCAAGGACTCCACAGTCAATGTCCTCCTCCTTCTCCCCCCATCCTCCTCCTCCTCTACAAATCCCACTCCTTTCGAACACTGATTATGTTACCAAGTTGAGTAATAAAATGTCTGCAAGAAAACAAAGCTCTGAGATCATCAAGGACTACACCACCACCACCACCACCACCACTACTCCTCCTCCACAAATCCCACTCCCAAACCGCCAAGCTCAGAGAGCATTAAGGACCCCAGTCTTCCTCCTCCTCTCCACAAATCCCGCTCCCTTCTAACACTGATGATGTTACCTAGTTGGGTAATAAAAGGTCTGCAAGAAAACCCCCACCAAGCTCAGAGAGCACCAAGGACACACACACACACCCTCCTTTCAACCCTGAGCTACACACGTTCTCCTTTCTCAGAGAATAAATTCTTCTAACTGGAATAGCTAGCTAGAGTTGGAGAACCATTTATGTCCCTCAGCCATCATTCAGTTGTTTTAAAAAAAAAAAAAAAAAAAAAAAAAATATTATATTGTGAAACTACAAAAAACAACAAAAAAAAAAAAACCCACCCCCCCCCCCCCCCACCCCCCCCCCCCCCCCCCCCCACCCACACCAACAAAAAAAAAAAACAAAAACCCCCCCCCCCCCCCCCCCCCCCCCCACCCCCCCCCCAACATCTCCCCCCCATCCTCCTCCCGCCCCCCCCCTCCCCAAATTTTTTATAAAAAATTTTTATTCCTTTTAAATTTCACTCACCCCCTGTCCCAGCTTCTGACAACCTAGCAGTTCAAAAGCACGTAAAAAAAAATGCAAGTGGAAAAATAGGGACCCCTTTGGTGGGAAGGGAACAGCGTTCCGTGAGCCTTCGGCATTTAAGACAGAGACGTCTTCGGACAGCACTGGCTATTTGGCTTTGTAACAGGGATGAGCACTGCCCCCTAGAGCCGGAAACAACTAGCATGGGTGTTGTTGTGGTTCGCCGGCAGCTGGTGCAGAAGGCAGCGGAGTTGGACAGTGGGGAAGAACAGGGACCATCAGGGAGTCTGGAGAGGACTTGGACGAGGGTCCTGCATCCGATGCAGAGATGGGGCCAGGACCATCTGGGAGTAGTGTGCTGACTCTGGAGCCTCTGGAGTCTGGCAGCAGCGAGGCAGAGGAATGAGGGTGCCTGTTCCCAGTGCATGCTTGCATAGAGCTGCCAGAAGGCAAGAACAGCTGAGACAAAAGGGGCGATTTGGGAATAAGGCTGGGAGGGGATTGCCCCTCCCATAAGGTTTAAAGGACAGGCAAAGGTGAAGAAACCTTTGCAGGAAGCAAAGTCGCTTGTTCGGTTCAGATTCATTCTTGAAGCTCTTTGTACTTCAGTTGGTTTCTTTTCTAGTTCATTTGATACTTCTGTTTCTGGCAGCACTTCAAAGGTGGGTGCTTATCTCAGGGAACTATCTGAGATTAATTCCCAGCTGGGAATGAAAACAATTCCCAGCGTTGCAATAAAATAACTCGTTTTTAAAATAAGTGTGTGCGTAATGACCGTTTAGGAAGCCTGGGTCAGAACACCTTTACCTTTAGCTCTTAAATGCACAGACAAAAAGTTTGGAACATTGTGAAGCTTAGCGCACAACTGAATCTAGAATCAAGAATTTTGTGTGTGTCTGTGTGTGTGTGTGTGTGTGTTTGTGTCTTTTTGAGCCAAAAGTCAGGAATCTCAGCCCTGAGCAGGAGTCTACTATTCTTTGACAGCTCATCATCCAGGAAACAGCTGGCATAAGGTTTTGTGGGAAACCACAGCTCGCCAAGGAAGGATCTGGGATTAGGAAGGATGTCAGAGTATCTTCTCCTCGCAGCCCATTTGCTTTGATTTTCAACTTACACTTGACTCATCGAGAGCCTGTGAGCTAACTTTAGATAAATAAAGACCGTGACCTTCTGGATAGCATGTCTATTGAGTGAAATCCAGAGGTTGCCACGATGGGCGGGGTCACCCTTCCAAATGCTGTGTGAGCAGGACCAGTTGCTGGGGCGATATCACAACAAAGGAAGCATTAAGGCTCTCGGCCACTTTGGATGTTTCATTGCATCCAAACTTGGAATGCAGAAAAAGAAGAACCTTCAAGTCAACAGCCCTTTTTCCTTCTTCTTTCGTTCTTCTACATCAGGGGTGTCCAACTCATGGCTTGGCTGGAGAACTCTGGGAGATGGAAGTCCAAAATATCTTCGAAGTGCCAAGGTCGAGAAACACTGAAGTAGATCCATTGCCTCCAGGAGTTGTGAATGCTCCAACACTGGAAGTTTTAAAGAAGAGATCTGTCTGAAATGGGGTAGGGTTTCCTGCCTGAGCAGGGGAGGTGGACTAGAAAACCTCCAAGATCCCTTCCAACTCTGTTATTCCATTTTATTTTATTTTATTTTATTATTTATTTAATTTTATTATTTATTTAATTTTTTTTATTTAATTTTTTATTTATTTTATTTTATTTATTTTATTTTATTTTATTTATTTTATTTTATTTATTTTATTTATTTTATTTATTTAATTTATTTAATTTTATTTATTTATTTTATTTATTTTATTTATTTTATTTTATTTATTTTATTTTATTTATTTTTTTATTTTATTTTATTTATTTATTTAATTATTATTTCATTTTTATTATTATTTATTTATTTTTTTTATTTTTTATTTTATTTTATTTATCTCATCTCATCTCTACTCCACTCCACTCCACTATTCCATTCCATTCCATTCCATTCCATTCCATTCCATTCCATTCCATTCTATTCTATTCTATTCTATTCTATTCTATTCTATTCTATTCTATTCTATTCTATTCTATTCTATTCTATTCTATTCTATTCTACTCTACTCTACTCTACTCTACTCCACTCCACTCCACTCCACTCCACTCCACTTCACACTCCACTCCTATTCCATTCTACCCTACCCTATTCTATTTTCACTTACTTGATCGTTGTTCGGCTTGTGGTCTCCTGTAGATCTCCTGGATCGAACAGCTGAGATTCTTTCAGACCCACTTCCCTGCAACCTCTCAAGAACAAGGCAATGTTGTCCTGAAAGAAAAACAAATAAGATACTTACTTAGTTTTCCCCAAAAGTCCTTTTTTTTTATTTTTTCCAAAAGGCAACTGGACTTTGGGTTTTTTTGTCCCTGAAGACGTTTCACTTCTCATCTAAGAACCTTCTTCAGTTCTGACTGAATGGTGGAGAATAGAAAGGGTTTGTACTCCTGGCAGTTGTTTAGCGCTCTTCCTGAGAGTCGTTGAGGCCACTTGGAGGTTTATCTGTGCCCTCGGGGTCAGCTGAATAGTGCAAATGGGTGTGGAGCCTTCTTGGAACTGCTGAGAGGATTGTGTTGTAAACAGGAGATAGGTGGTGTCATATTCTGACCCTGTCTGTTGAGAGAGGGCTGTTCAATCTTAATGTAGATGGCTTCTTTGACCTCCTCTTTCAGCAGTTCCAAGAAGGTTGCTGTGATGACCCAAAGGGGCGTGGCACAAAGGCAACACAGTCAGATAAGCAATAAGAGTCCCTTTATTATCTCCAACGTTGCCCCCAATGTCCAGGTTACCTTCGGGCTGGAGAAAAACTCTCCCAGGAACAGCCTTTGACTGCAGAGAATCAAGTCCAAAACATGGTCAACACAAACTGTAACTTAAAGTCCAAACAAACCAAACTGAAGTGATTAGTTTGGCAGAGCTGGAGCAAGAATTTCAGACTCGAAGGCATGGTAAAACGCACGCAGTTGGGAAGATGCCAGGAATGCAGATAAGCCACGACAACACAGGATAAAGTCACGTTTGCTCCCAGCAGCCTGCCGCACGCAGCCTGCCTTTTTTATCAATTGTCTTCTCAGCTGCAGCTAATGAAGGGAATCAGGGCCCTTTCCTCCCCTGTAAGCCACGCAACCTACGTTGCTCCCTTCTCCATTCCTCCCTGGGTGCCCTAGGACGAAGAGGGGGTGGGCCTGGGTCTTCCTCTGAATTCCCTCTCCCTTGTTCTACCTCTCCCTTGTTCTACCTCTCCCCTGCTCTGCCCAGCTGGACTTTGCCCTTCCCCAGCCTCCTCCACAGCCAACGGAGCCACACTCCCATTCTGTGTCAGGTGTCCACCTTCCTCCTCAGATTCAGACTCCGACAGGGGCATGACAATTGCTTCTCTCCAGCAGTGGGATCCTACCTGTTCCACTACCAGTTCGCTGATTGCGCCCGCAGCTTTCCACACACCAGCTGAGGCCTGCAGCGCCAGTGAGCTGATCAAGGTTTTTTTCTCTCTCCTCAGCTGATCATTGGATGGTTTTTTTTATACTACCGATTCAGCCAAACCGGTAGCAATTTTTGCTACTGGTTCGGCCGAACCGGTGTGAACCAATAGCATACCACAACTGCTTCTCTCCTTGATGAGTTTCCATCTGTTGCTTCTTGTCCTGCCTTCTGGTGCTGTTTGGAGAATAGCTTGACTCCCTCTTCACTGTGGGACAGCTCTTCAAATATTGGAAGACTGCTCTCATGTCATCCCTAGTCCTTCTCTTCATTACACTAGACACATTAAACTAGAAATTAGGAAAGATTTCACCAACCAAACAAGGGACTACAGACATACCACAGAAGAATCTTCTAAGTTGTGGTTTCAAGTATTTACATCTTGAAAGGGCCCTCTTAGCAAAACTTTGTGTTTAATTGTTTGGTACACTTAGATTAATCCCACGTTAATGGCAAGACAAAGATTTCTACCTGGTATGTTCCATCTGAAAGCAGGGTCTCTGTTTTTTAAGGGAAGCAGTTAGAGGTCCAAGAATTGAAGAAATAACTACTAGTACTACTACTGCTACTACTACAAGTGGGAAAAATATCATGAAATATTGCAACCTGGCCATTGAAACAACATGATTATGGATGAAACATATCGCAGTGATACCCATTGTCATTGGGGCCCTTGGTACCATGTCCAAAAATTTTACAAAACACATTAAGAAATCGCAGCTTCCTGCAATAACACCCAGCAGAACCGCAAAAAAATTGCGCTACTCGGAACATCATACAACTTAAGAAGGTACTTGGTTGATACCAGGGATGCTGGCAGCCACCCGTATCAACCATTAGCATCAGTCACTAGTATTTGTGATGCATTTTTGAATGTTCAGTTGACTGAATTTCATGTTTAATGGATATAGAAGAAGAAGAAGAAGAAGAAGAAGAAGAAGAAGAAGAAGAAGAAGAAGAAGAAGAAGAAGAAGAAGAAGAAGAAGAAGAAGAAGAAGAAGAAGAAGAAGAAGAAGAAGAAGAAGAAGAAGAAGAAGAAGAAGAAGAAGAAGAAGAAGAAGAAGAAGAAGAAGAAGAAGAAGATCTGCAAGAAAATCGCACAGATTTTCAGCATGACAAAGTAGCAACAATGGTGCATTGGAAAATCTGCAAGAACATCATTTGCCTGCAAGTGAGAACCATAAAGTAGAAAAAGTCATAGAAAATGAGGAAGCTAAGTTGCTCTGGGACTTCAGAATCTGGCACACCTGCCACATAACACCCAGGACTTAACAGTTGTCGATAAGAAAGACAAAAAACCGTCTGAGTAGTGGATGTGGCAGTGCCTGGAGACTGCAGAAGAGGAGAGAAAGAACTGGAGAAGATAACACAATACAAAGACCTACAAATAGAAATAGAACGACTGTGGCAAAGGCAAGCAAGGGTAGTACCCCTAGTCATAGGTACCTTGGGTGCAGTCCCAAAACAACTGGAGCACCCCTTGAACACCGTCAGTGGCATTGACAAATTTGCCATCGGTCAATTGCAGAAGGCAGCTTTACTTGGAACAGCTTCCATCCTGCGATGATATCTGTAACATCAAACATCCAGATTTGCCCATCCTGGGCCCTTGGTAAAGACTCGATAGGTAGACCAAAATGCCAAACCAGTCTGAACTTCTGACTGACTGTGCGATTAATAATAATAATAATAATAATAATAATAATAATAATAATAATAATAATAATAATAATAATAATCTGTATTTCAGTATTACAAGATTCCTTGTTAAATTCTGTCGACCCGTATTATTATTATTATTATTTTTTTTAAAAAAACCCAGTAAGACATTAGTTCCACTGAAATCAAAGGCAAGCAGAATCGGCAAAGGAATTTTAAAGAAGAACACATGTACATGGTTTTACAGCTTTTTCAGAGGTCACAGTCCCTTTGTGTGCCAAGGAAAAAGGGAGAGCGAGAGCGAGAGAGAGAGAGATGCATGGGGTGTTATGTCCCTCCAGTGAAAACTTAGTAGGGCTAGGAAAGGGGACTAAGCCCTGGGGAGATAAGCTTCCAGCTTGCTTCCCATCGTGAATATTCACTGGGTGATTTACACCATGCGGTGTAAAAGGGTTGGTGGCCAGAAGACTCGGAGAACTATGCTTCCTTGAGGAAAGCCAGGACGTACATTCAGCAAACAAGCTGTCAGGCCAGAAGAATCAGATCCACATGTTAAGATGATTTATTGCTAAAACCTATAGAACAAGAATCTAGTCCATTAACAGCACTAAACTGGCCCTAGATAAAGAGTCTGTGGAGATTTTCAGTGTTCCAGGTCATGGTTGTCCCAAAGATGCTTTTTTCAAGAGGCACCTGGACTTCCTGGGTTTTCTTTGAAGACATTTCGCTCCTCATCCAAGAAGCTTCTTCAGCTCTGATTAGATGGCGGGGAACGGAAGGATTTATAGTTCTTGCAGACAGCTGGTCATTTGCATTCTTTTAGAGAGTCGTTGTGGCCACTTGGAGGTTTATCTGTGTCCTCAAGGTCACTTCAGTAGAGCTTTCAGCAGTTCCACGAAGGCTCCACACCCATTTGCACCACTCAGGTGAGCCTGAGGACACAGACAAACCTCCAAGCGGCCTCAATGGCTCTCTAAAAGGATGCAAATGACCAGCTTGCCTGCAAGGAATGTAAATCCTTCCGTCCCCCACCATCCAGTCAGAGCTGAAGAAGCTTCTTGGATGAGGAGCGAAACGAGATCAAGAAAAACCAGAAAGTCCAGTGGCCTCTTGAAAAAAGCACCTTTAGGACACTAGATAAGAGTTAGCAGAATTCAAGTGGGAATGGACACAGACTGCAGACTGGGATGTAACGATTCCGGGCTGATTTCTCACTTGACTCTAACTTCCAGCCTCTGCAGGTCGTTCTTCTACATAAATACTTAAATAAAAATATACACAATAAGAGGTGGAAAAACAAAGGGACTGGATGAGAGTTAAGATCCCTTCCATTCCATATGCCACCGACAGGAGATGCTGGGCGGAAAAAAACCAGGGTTATTTTGTCCCGTCAACTGGGTGTTAGGCATACTGTTTCAGGGAACTATGAGAACAGCCTTGATCCTCCAAAACTCAAAACACTGAGTTACATGTCAAATGCTATCTTGCTGCACCAAAGCTATGAGGGATGGAGACCACAACAGAACCAAGATACGGGCGATAAAGCAAAGAAATATTGGCGTAGGATATATATAGCTTAATACAGAGGGGTGCGGTGGCCTAGAGGTGGAGATCTCACCTCACAATCAGAAGGCTGTGAATTCGATCCGAAGAAGAGGCAGCTATTTCTCTCTCTGGGCACACTGAGACTATATCAGCTGAACAAACCTCCATGCTGGAGACAGGAAGGGCATCCGGGCATTAAAACACTCTGCTAGCTCCATTGAGTTGCCCAAGACTTCACTCCGCAAGGGATTATGGGAGGTCTTTAAAAGGTGATGATGAAACTAGGGAAATCTAGAGTGGTGCGATGGACTAGAGGTGGAGCTCTTGCCTCACAATCAGAAAGCTGTGAGTTCGATCCTAGGCAGAGGCACATATTTCTCTCTCTGGGCATAATGAGAATGTATCAGCTGAACAAAACTCCGCATTGGTGACAGGGAGGGCATCCAGCCATTAAAACACTCTGCTAGCTCCATTCAATTGCCCAGACTCCACCCCGCAAGGGATTATGGGGGTCATTAAATGATAATACATAGCTTAATACAGAAAATTCTTAAAATTCTGTCAAGAACCTTGCAGTACACATCTCTAATGATCTAAGTGCTAGAGCCCACTGTAACTACATAGCCAAAAAGGCATTAAGAGTTGTTAACCTAATTCTATGTAGCTTTTTCTCTGGTAATATCACACTCCTAACTAGAGCATACAAAACATTTGCTAGACCAATATTTGAATACAGCTCATTCAGTCTGGAACCCGCATTACGTATCCAATATAAGTACAGTTGAGAAAGTCCAGAAATATTTCACACGAAGAGTTCTCCACTCCTCTACTCGTTGCAGAATACCTTATGCCACCAGACTTGAAATTCTAGACCTAGACAGCCTAGAACTACGCCGCCTTCAGTCCGATCTAAGTATAGTATATAAAATCATACATTGCAATGTCCTACCTGTCAATGAATACTTTCAGCTTCAACCACAACAATACAAGAGCACACAATAGATACAAACTCAAGGTAAACTGCACCAAACTTGATCGCAGGAAATACAACTGCAGCAACAGAGTGGTCAATGTCTGGAATACTCTACCTGACTCTGTGGTTTCTTCCCCAAACCCCAAAAACTTTAACCTTAAACTGTCTACTATTGACCCTACTCCTTTCCTAAGAGGTCTGTAGGGGGCATGCATAAGCGCACCAACGTGCCTACCGTCCTTGTCCTATTGATTATTTTATTTTTTCTTATATGTATCCATTTCATGTATTCATAACTATGTTTATATTCATACCTGTTATCTTGTAAGCGATTGACAAATCAAATAAATCTTAAAATGAAGAGAACACCAGAGACTTTTATTTGGGGTTTAATGGAAAAAGACCTGAGGGGGAAAATGGAACTTTGTTGTTATATACGTTGACGGCGGCAAGAATACTTTATGCACAGAAATGTCTGCATTTTTTTCCCTTCCTGAGACCAGCACCAAACTAGGCAAATGTAAAAGACAAAGGAATTCCATGCTATCTCTAGATCACAGACATTATCTTCCCCTCTGTTTGATTGCTGCAGATGAAAATTTACAGGAAGAACCCCACATTTCAACATGAAACAAATGCATGAAACGTTTAAGAGCTAACTGGCTCGCCAGCTGGCAAGCGAGTCATACCAAATCTCTTGTCAAACAAGGGGCTGCTATTCATGCAAGCCCATCCATCGTTCTTCTCTTCCCCTACTGTTCCAGTTTTCTGCTCTTCTCCTCTGGTGTCCAACAAAGTGATGCTATCTTTCATGTCAAGCCCGTCCAGAGGAAGCATCAGCAGGCGGTCTCCAAGATCCTTCCCAACGGCCAGCATAAACACCGAGATGAAGAGACGGTCACGGCCCAATGACCACCGAGCAAGAAACGGGCCCTGTTGATACTCAACGGATTCTGTGGCAGCTGAAAAGCCCAGCTAGGGTTGCCAATGGAGAACAAGGGGCCGGCGGTAGCCAATACGCCTCTGCGCTCCTCGGTTGCTGTTCCCTGAAGCGAGCCACTGAACCGCCGGTGCTGCCATGAGCCTTCATGCCCTGCTGAAGTCCATGGCCTCCTCAAAGGAAGAGCAACACATTCCTTTCCTCCTTCCCTTCAAATTAAACAACCCCTTCTCTCGCGTGCCAAAGGATACATTTCCATAAAACTCTTTAATAGTCTAGTGTCGCATTTTGGTGGTGGGGATGCTATTACAGCTCAACGGTTTGGATTCACGCAGCTTTGAGGTTTTCCTGCTGTTATGGGAAACAAAGACGAGAAGCAAAATGTTTAGGTCAGCTTCAGGGTCTCGCAGACACACACACACACACACACACACACCAGACAATCCAGCTGAGTGATTTGGGACGAGTTCTTCTCTTTCAACCCTAGATTGGGAAGGCAAAAGCCTACCGACTGTTCTGACCTAAGGCTTCCCAAGGTCATGAAGCCGACTCCTCATCCCGATAAAACCCCTTTTATTGAGGTTAAAGAGAATTCCTCTCCAGCAAAGTCCCGTCCAACAGTCTTTCAAGAGATTTTCACAACTACAGACCTTTATCAGGCTTGGAGAGTTGCCAGGCCAATATCTTCCAAACACCACGCTGTAGCAGCAATTACGTGGCAAGAAGTCAGGAACAGATCTTCACACTAATTAAACGAACTAATTGTCTCCTTCAAACACTACCCCTTCTTTTGCTCCTCTTTATTCCCTCGGGGAAGGGCCATTCACCATACACCCTTACTCCCGAGTTGACCCTGGTTCCTTAACTGTTCCCTTCTTCTGGCAGCTCTGCGCATGCGCACACTGGGAACAGGCTCCAACTGTTCTTCTGCCCCACCGATCTCCGACTCTGAAGGCAGCTGATAAGTGGCTAAGACACGGAGCTTGTCGATCAGAAAGGTCGGCAGTTCGGCGGTTCAAATCCCTAGCGTGTCACGGAGTGAGTTCCCATTCTTTGTCCCAGCTTCTGGCAACCTAGCAGTTCGAAAGCATGTAAAAAATGCAAGTAGAAAAATAGGGACCCCTTTGGTGGGAAGGTAAGAGTGTTCCTTGAGCCTTCGGCGTTTAGTCCTGCTGGCCACATGACCACGGAGACGTCTTTGGACAGCGCTGGCTCTTCGGCTTTGTAACAGAGATGAGTGCCTCCCCCTAGAGCCGGAAACAACTAGCATGTATGTACAAGGGGAATCTTTATCTTTACCTTATGTATACACACAACATAGACTAATCTATCTATCTATCTATCTATCTATCTATCTATCTATCTATCCATCCATCCATCTATCATCTATCTAACTATCTATCTAAAAGGGGTGGGGTTTCCTGCAGTCTTAATACTATATTTTCCCACAATAACACAGCAACCTAATCTTCTCCCATGGCATTCTTTCCAATTTTCTGCTAAGCCTTTAATCTAACGGCTATTTTAAAGCCTACGCTGCAAGGAATAAATCTTTCTATGTCCCTTTAAAAACAACAAGCATAACTCCAGTGTAATATATAAAAGATACAGATGAATTGGTGATTTACTCCCCGATCTAGATCTTGTAAAGTATTTTTATACAACAGCTTTGTTTACACAAGCCTTACCCCGTGGCTCAGGCATTACTGCAAGTTTTGGCTATTACCTCTGATTTTTTTTGTGTGTGTGTGTGTTATCTTTTCAAGGAAAAACATTCCGGATTCCATACAGATTTTATCTTAGAAACTCAGCTAAAGAGCTATTAAGAGTCAGATCAGGAATCTCTCCATGCAAAACCTTCCATTTCGGATGTCTAAAGCAAGCCCTTGGTAAGAAACAGAGTCTTAAAGTGATCGTCCAGAAAAATCAAGTGCTTACTTTGTGATTCGATCGCAGCATCCTCATAACCAAAATTCAGATATCCAGGAACTGATTCATATTTATGACGGTTGCCTTGTCCCGGGGTGGGGGGGTGGGGGAGTATGGTGTCCTATAATTCCCTTTTATGACCTTTTCTGACAAGCAAAGTCAATGGAGAAGCCAAATTCACTTAGCAACTGTTGTTACTAATTTAGCGGTAGTGATTCACTGAACTGTAGCAGGGATGGGATTCAACCGGTATAACAACCAGTTTGGTGAGCGCACGCGCACAGCGTTTGAAAAACCGCCCATTTACAGCTCTAAAATTTACTTTCTACTGCAGCCCAGGTGTGATGACCCAAAGGGGCCTGGCACAAAGGCCACACAGTCAGATAATCAGCAGGAGTCCCTTTATTAGCTCCAACTTTGCCCCCAATGTCCAGGTTACCTTCTGGCTGGAGAAAAACTCTCCCAGGAACAGCCTTTGGCTGCAGAGAATCAAGCCCAAAACCTGGTCAACAAAAACTGTAATTATAAGTCCAATCAAGCCAAACTGAGGTAATTAGTTTGGCAGGACAGGATCAAGAATTCCAGACATGAAGACACGTCAAAACTCACACTGTTGGGAAGACGCCAGGAACACAGATCAGCAACAACACAGGATAAAGTCACGTTTGCTCCCAGCAGCTGCCGCTGTCAGCATTCAGTTCTTATAAACTTTCATTCGCAGATGTGGCTAATGAAGGGAATCAGGGCCCTTTCCTCCCCCATAAGTCACGCAACCCATGTTGCTCCCTTCTTCGTTCCTCCCTGCGTACCCTAGGATGAAGAGGGGGTGAGCCTGGCCTTCCTCTGAACTCCCTCTCCCTTGTTCTACCTTTTCCCTGCTCTGCCCAGCCAGACTTTGCCCTTCCCCAGCCTCCTCCACAGCCAACGGAGCCATTCTCCCACTCCCTGCCAGCTGTTCATCTTTCTCCTTGGATTCAGACTCTGATAGAGGCATGGTATCTGGTGAGTAAAACAGCTGATTCACACCCCAATCTGCTGTGCCACACGAATCAGCTCAGTTGCAAAATAGAGAAATAAAGGACAAACTAAGGCAGGGGCGGGGCAACTAATCTTTGGAACAACTGGTTCGTCTGAATCAGTCCAAACCAGCTGAATCCCACCCCTGAACTGTGGCACGAAAGTTCGTAAAATGAGGCAGAAGTCATTTAACCAATGTCTCGCTTAGCAACATAAATCTCAGGCTCGTAAGTCAAGGAGTACCTGTATACACTAACCCTCGGACTAGCCAGAGAAGAAGCTGATCCTATAATCCATTTCATCAGTAGTCATTTAAGACCAAAGGCAGGACTTGGAACAGCATTGCACAGTATTTTTAATTATTATTTTCGGTAACTATAGTTCCCATCAGATGTTTTCCTTCACTGAGCTCTTCCTGCAGGCTCAAGGGCCAAAACGATTGGGATAAATCATCAATGAGTTGTTTATCCTTAAACTGTCTATTACTTGCCATGGATAAGCTTTCTTTTGTAGCCAGATTGCCGGCCTAACAAAGCTTTGTTGTCTAAACAAATGCTTTATGTTGAATTCTGCCCAATATTCTAACTAAATATTATTACGGCAGATTGCACAGTCGCCTGGATGTTTTCTTTTTTTTTTTTAAAAGGGGATTGGGATTTTTGTTCACCCTACTGAGCCCTTCCCCAAACCCCAGGATAGGCAAATGTGGTTGTTGAATCATATTAATGGTATTGTCGCTGGACGTAAGCCAGTGGTGGCTAACCTTTTTGAGCTCCTGTGCCAAAAAATATGTGCTTGCACCCCCACACCTCTGCGCATGCGATTCCTGCCCCACCCCCTTACATGCACTGCTGATTTTTGGCCCATTTGAGGCCTTTTTCGGCCTCCCAGAGGCTTGGGGGAAGCCTCTGCAGCCTCTGCAGGCCGAAAAATGGGCCCATTTTGTCACTTCTGGTATTTCCGGAAATACAGGAAGGGATGAAACGGGCCTATTTTTCAGCCTCCAAAGGCTACAGAGGCTTCCCTCAGGCCTCTGGGAGGCCGAAAAAGGCCCGAAAATCAGCTGGGAGGTGCGCGCATGTGCAGTGAGGTAAGGTTGCCTGGGACTTGCGTGCCCACACAAATGGCTCTGCGTGCCACCTGTGGCACGTGTGCCATAGGTTCGCCATCACGGATGTAAGCTGTTCCGAGTAAAGCTGAGATATATTCTATATATTTTGTCTATTTTTATTATTAATGTTTCAAAGTACACAAGGGAAAACATACACCCACCCTTCACTCATGGCACTGGGGAATGACTCTTTGTCCAAGTAGAGATTAATTTGAGCTCCTGTGAATTTGTTTTTGTTTTTTTCTGCAGTGGGAACTGTCTGAGTATAGTTACCAAATTCACACACACAAAAATATCTCAATGTTTTCCTTTTCCTTTTGTCCTTTGTGGCAGAAATGGTAATAGACTCACACAAAGAAAGACCGAGACGATGCCAAATAGTCAGGAGCAGAACAAAAACATAATTTCCAGAACATGGGAGTTAAAATGCAATGAGCAGAAACGTTTCCTTTGACCTCACATTGGTCAAAATTTCAACGATACCCCTGTTCTTCTACTGCGTTCCATCGCACAATGGCCCAGCTGCTCAACTCATTGGTAGCTACTTCTGCGTACCTACATACATTTTCACTAGTCTTTCTCCCGTCAGTAATATAGAGCAGAACTAGCTCAATACCCGTGCTTCCCTAAGGGGTTAGTTTTTGGGGAGGAAAGTAAAAGGAAAATTCTGCCCATCCTTACCAGCATCCATCCGTCCTGTTTGGATACTGAAACAGTATTTGCTGTGTGAGCAAGAAGGAGACAACAAGGAGCCTGGGCGTGGCTTAGCTCAACTGTTCTGTAGTAAAGCTGCTTGGTGCTATGAAACTGAAACTGAAACTCCTCTGCTTGTGTTTTGCATTTGGAACAGATTTCTTTCCAGGTGGGGAGAGGGAGTAGATCTCCTTAGCATCAGAGCATGTTAATAATAATAATAATATAGGAAATACTAATGCTCTGATGGTCATTTCAAAAAATCCTTTCTTAGTGAGTATCTAGAAGCCAAGAGGAACACATGGGCCAAGTTTCAAGTTTGTAGGCTTTACGGTTTTGTAATGATGCATGAGTGGTGTTTCGCTTTTATATATGTAGATAACAGAGTTAGAAGGGATCCTGGAGGTCTTCTAGCCCAACCCCCTGCTTAGGCAGGAAACCCTATACCATCACAGACAAATGGTTGTCCAATCTCTTCTTAAAACTTTCCAGTGTTGGAGCATTCCCAACTTCTGGAGGCAAGTTGTTCCACTGATTAATTGTCCTAACTGTCAGGAAATTTCTCCTTAGTTCTAGGTTGCTTCTCTCCCTGAAGAGTTTCACTCTACAACTATGTTCCTAACCTAACAACTGCAATGGTTCACTTAACAACTGTGGAAAGAAAGGTTGTAAAATGGGGCAAAACTCAAGAGACGGGTATCTCAGTTAGCAACATAAATATCTGGGATTCAATTGTGCTCATAAGTCAAAAACTACCTGCATAAAAGAGGCTCAATTATAACTTTTGCCATTTTGTAATACTCTACAGACAAGTAACAGAGGGTAAATACACCTAAGTACTCTACACCAGGTGGGAATTCTGGGAGCTGAAGTCCAGCAGGTCCGGAGAGTACCAAATCCATCATTTTTTGAAAAGTTATACGCTCGCCAAGTTACTATTCGCTCTTGCTACAGTTTTGATAACATTTCTTCCTTCTGTATTAGGGAAGTTCAAGAAGAAAAAAATATAATGAAACTGCTAGGCTGAACCAACAAGGAACACTAGGAATACAGGTACAGGAATACTCGACTTACAAAAGTTCATTTAGTGATGGTTCAAAGTTACAAGGTCCATTAAAAAAAAAGTATCTTATGACCATCGTTGGAGTGGTACGGTGACCTAGAGGTGAAGCTCTCCCCCACAATTTGTAGGCTGTGAGTTCAATCCTAGGGTAGAGGCAGATATTTCTCTCTCTGGGTACATTGAGAATATATCTGCTGAACAAAACTCTGTACTGGCGACAGGAAAGGCATCCGGCCATTAAAAACACTCTGCTAGTTCCATTCAGTTGCCCAGACTCCAACCCGCAAGGGATTATGGGATTGTGATTATGGGATTATAGGACCACCATCAGTCAGAATTCATATTAGTGGCCCACGGGATTTAAAACTATGAGTTTGGTAGTCCCTGAGGTCCAAAAGGCTGGCAACCCCTGATATAAATAAAAGGAACAAACAAAACATTATTCCTTTATCCACAAAGCAGTCCTCCATGGGTTTGTATATGGAAACTTGGGATGACAAATAGCCTGAACATGGACAAAACTCATGAATGGATGGGCACAGAAACAGATGGTTAATTTTCTTTCTTCTGCTGGGGAGTTAAGCCTGCAGTACATTCTGCCCTTTCTAACCGATGTAATTTTGCAAGATTATTTTCTAAGCTCTTCTTCATCATAAGGCTAAAGGGACAGAGAAGTGATTTTGCTCAGAGCTTATTTTCTGACCAGACTCTTTTAGCTTTAAGATGGCTCTCCTTATCATTTGTTCCTTGACGGCTCACTCCTAAGCAACAGAATGAAAAGGAAGCTGGCCCAAATCCAACAGGATTTAACTTATGCACAACTCTACCTTCGATTGCCGACATTCTCCTTTTCTCAATACTTTGTTTGGCTTCATGTTAACTTTGCACGGAGAATATCTAAAATCCCTTTCCTCGGATACCGCCGGGTCTCTTGGAACACATCTAATTCTTTTGCATTTATTTTTATTCCCAACTTCTTTTCAAAAAAGAAATAATAATAATAATGATGATGATGATGCCATCAGCACTTGGCAAAGGCCGAGGTGGAAAAAGAAGAGAGAATGGAGAAAGAAAAAAAGACTTCAGGGTTCCCAAAAGCTCCTGGCATTTCAAGTAGAGCCAGGACGGACCGATGCCTCCCCGAAAACCAGTAGTTCATAAATAGAGAGGCAATCTTGGAAGGCTTCTTTCTGTTCCCAAGGAACAGGTTCGTCCTCGGCTTACCACCACCGTTGGGCCCAAAATGTCTGCCGCTAAGCAAGACTATCGCGGAGTGAGTTTTATTCCGGGACTTACAAATTGAAGTTCAGCAACTTTGGAAAAAGAAATCGTGCATTATCCCCATTGTAATTGGAGCCCTTGGAGCAATACCTAAAGGGCTGCCTGGCTATTTGGAAATTCTGAATTTATCAGACTTGAATACCCTGATTCTACAAAAAAGCCGCTCTACTTAGAACAGCTTATATCTTCTGATGCTACTTGAACAGTTCCTAGGTCCTTGGTTAGGACTCGAGCTGTTGAGCTACCAACCAGTCCAAAAGGCTGTGAATCTCATTAAAGATTTTAATAATAATCATCATCATCATCACCACCACCACCACCATCATCATCATTATCTTGTGGGACTTCAGAATTCAGACTGACAAGCACTTTGGCCCACAACACGCCTGACATAACAATAGCTGAAAAGAAAAAGGGTTGGTTCATTGACATTGCAATACCTGGGGATGCACGAATTGTAGACACGCAGCAAGAAAAAAATCACAAAGTATCGGGACTTACAAATTGAAATTGAGCAACTTTGGAAAAAGAAAGGGCTACCTCGCTATTTGGAAATCCAGAATTTATCAAATTTGAATACTCTGATTCTACAAAAAACCACCCTACTTGGAACAGCTTATATCCTACGATGCTACCTGAACAGTTCCTAGGTCCTTGGTTAGGACTCGAGCTGTTGAGCTATCAACCAGCCCCAAAGGCTGTGAATCTCACCAAAGATTAAATCATCATCATCATCATCATTTTGGCTACAATATGTTCACTCATGGAAGGCATGGTGTAAAATTGCCAAACACAAATCTGATCAATTCTTAGATCAGAAACAAAAGTATGGCACACCCGATCTTTCAACTATCTCCATCACTCCAAATTAAACTTTTCTTGGTCTGAGAATTAGTTTCAGGACCCAGAAAGGAATGGAGCATATGCAGGGGTGGGCTTCAAAAATTTTAGCAACAGGTTCTCTGCCCGGTGGCTGGGTGGGCGTGACTGTGGTGGGCGTGGCCTAGTTGGCCTCCTGCACTACGGTGGGGAGGGGGGGTGTTTTTGCCCTCCCCAGGCTCCTGAGGCTTTCCTCAAGCCTCCGGGAGGACGAAAATGGTCTCCCCGGGCTCCGGAGGCTCTGTGAAAGCTGGAAACGGGCCCATTTCCGGCCTTCCTAAACTTCCGGGAGGCCCGTTTTTCACCCTCCCTGAGCCTCCGCACACAGCCTGCACTTACCTGCATCCAAAATGGGCCACGTGGGGACTCCTGGGAGGGGCGGAGTGGGCGGGGCCAGCCAGGAGTGGGATTTGGGGGTTCTCCAGAGTTCACAGAATCTTAGCTTAGGGGCTCTCCCGAACCCCTGCGAACCCCCAGCAGCTCAACCCTGAGCTTATGTCTCTTCTACCCAGAGGTCAAATCTCCAGCCTTCTTCATTTCAGAAATACAATGGAGAGGACAGAATTGGCTATTGCCGATATTAAAAAGAAAAGCAGAAAGCTTTGCCTATTGCAATCTATTCAGAAACAGAGCCTTTGTACTAACATACCTGAAAAGATAAGATATTATTATTATTATTATTGGTGAACAATCGTGACACTGTTCAAAGATGAATTTGGACAATTATAAAAGAAGAACAAGGAGATAATAAACGCGGCCGTCTCCTTTTTATCTTTCTCAAGCAGCTGTCCTGAACTAAAAGGAGGTTCGATTCACAAACAGCAGACATATTGATATGCTTTTTTGTCCTCTGCAATAGTGATGTCTATTTGGAACATTAATTTATCAAGATATTTCACAATGGTAAGCTGGGGACGGCTCTGGTTCTGGTTTTGTATTCCCTGGGTTGACCACAATTCCAATTTAGGAGGGCCAGCAAAAAGGAAGAATACGACAGCATATTTTGTAAGAAAACAAAGACTAAAAATAAAAGTCTGGAAATCTGAAGGCCGAACTAAAAGCAACGGATGCAAACTAGGCAAGGAGAGAAACAACCTAGAACGAAGGAGAACTTTACCTGGCAGGGAGGACAATTCACCAGAGAGCAGGGGTGTCAAACTCAAGGCCCGCGGGATGCATCTGGCCCGTAGGGTACTTATTCAGAGTTTTTGCAGCATTAATTCAGTGCCAGAAAAATAAACATAGAGGGCTGATGCTTCATTTAACATCTTTATAAACACAATAAGTAGATTTTACAATACCAGTTGTAGATTTCTCCACCATGGAGCAAACTCAAACAGAAATAGACATGTTACAGGGGCAGAGCTTCAGCAGTAACTTACAGCAGCACAGAAACAGACATCAGTTTCACTTTAGTTCAGCAAGCAAGCAGGAGAGAAGCAGTTTCATTTTCAACAGACAGAGCTCAACATAGCCTCAGAGCTGCAGAGCTTAACATAGCGCCACGCCTAGGCTACTTTTAGTTTCAGTTTCCAGCGTAGGCTACACTTCTAATTTCAGTTTCCAAACTGTCCTCATTGGCTGATTTTGTTGCTATGCCTATTCATTGGCTGACCTTGTTACCATGTGTTCTGACCCAAACCCTTTTCCAATAAAACAAACATGAACCAAAGAGAACAGAAACCTTTTAATGATTCTTTACGAATCCCCAGTTAAAAGGCTGCTGCAAACTAATTAACTTTGATAAGCACAAGCTTCGCCAAAACTGTGCGAGGCTGCCAAGAATAACAAATAAGAAATACTTCACAACACAAGAGTCTTCAAATACCAACTTAAGATACTGTAATGTCCAGGAGGCTGAGTTTCAAAACGTCTTTGCTTCCTGCAAAGAACGTTCGATTCACAGCTGGCTTTTACCTTTTTGAAGGAGGGGCCATTACCTTGCAGCCTTATTCCCAAATCGCCCGTGCTGCTGCAACTGCTCTTTCCTGCGAGCAGCCCTGCATGCTCACGCACTTGACACAGACTCCTCAGGAATACCTCCTCATCGCTGCTGCCAGCCCCCACAATCTCTGAAGGCAGCAGTCCAGTACCTAATGGTCCTGGCCCCTCATCTGAGTCCTCGCTCTCCTCAGCCGTCCACACCTGCTGCCGGCTATCCACAACACCATGCTCTATTCCAGTTCATGAATATACTCTGACAGTACTTAAATCTGGCCCAGGGGGCCAGCCTGGCACTATCAAAGGACTGGCCCACGCGGCTTCTGCCAACCAAAACAGCCCCTCCCTGGAAGCCCAGGGTGTTGCAGGAGGCCCTGGAGACCGAAAATAGGCCATGCAGGGGCCACACAGCACACACACACAGCGCAGTCTGTTTTGGCCAGCAGAGTGCTGCTGGAGCCAGGGAGAAGAAAGAAGCCAAAAATTGGGCCACGTGGGGGCCTGGAGGGGCACCTCTGTGTGGCTCATTTTTGCCCAGGAGATTGCAGCAGTCCACGGAGGCAGAAAATGGGCCATGTGGGGGCCTCGCAGGATTTTGGCGTGGCCTGTTTTTGGCCGGAAGAGTGCAGCAGGAGATAGGACAGGCACCTCCTGCAGCACCATGGAGGCCAAAAACGAGGTGCTTTGTGGGGGGCGCACGTGGTCCTCCCCATGCCCCGTTTTGTCCAGTAGGGTGCTATTGGAACCACACAAAAAAACTAAGCCAAAATAGAAGGGGGAAACGGACTTCCCAGAGGCTTGAGAAAAGCCTCGGGACCCCAGAGGAGGGCAAAAACAGGCCTTCCAGAAGTTCTGGGAGGCCAGAAATGGACCTCCGGAGCAAAGAGAGACCGTGTTTCGCCTTCCCCGAGGCTCGAGGAAAGCCCGAGGTGGGTGAAAACTGCACACACACACACACACACGCTGTGGTGCAGTAGGATGACTAGGCCCCACCCACCATGGCCCCGCCCACTCAGCAACCGGGCAGAGAACTGGTTGCTAAATTTTTTGAAGTCACCCCCCTGCTCAAGGCCCTGCTAAGGGAGTTTCTAAGACAGTTTTGTTTGGTATCTGCTCGTTTCCTGCTAAGCTTTCTACGACTCGACAGATTCATTTTCCATCCTGTCCCAAAGCCCCCTTTTTTCATATATATTTTTTAAAAAATATGGCTGTTTATAGGAATAAAGAAGCTGCAAGCAGGATCTTTTCCCCTTTTCCTTAGTTCAGCAATCACGGTCTCCTCCTCCTTTTAATTATTAAAATAACAACCTACTCGGTTGAAAATAACATGGTATTTTAAACAAACCGAAATCCTTTATTTCCCCGCCCCCCTTCTTTGTTATCTTGGAAGACTTAAAACCGTCTGCTAAAGTCAGCAGATGCTTTTGTGTCTCGCCCACAGACACATTGAAGGAAATGGCATTTGAAGAGAGGAAAAGAAAAACCAGACTTGTTTGGGGAAATTGGCAGGTTGATGGAGCCTGAGGATAAACCTTGTGTTTTATCCTCTTCTGCAGAACTAAAAATATTCTGCTTGGGTTGATGGAGAAGCACATGTTTCTTATCAACAATTCTAGCATGTAGGATCAGAAAAGGAATCTACTTTTCAAAAAAAAAAAGATTCTAGAGGCAGAATACAGGTAGGTATTGGTGGGCTGCTGCCGGTTTGGACCGGTTCTAATGAACCGGTATGAAAAACGATCAGTCAGCCCCGCACACCCTCTCACGCACTATCCCCGTGATGGCAAACCTGTGGCACGCAGAGCCATTTAAGCAGGCACGTGAGCCCAAGCCAAACTTACCTGCACTGTGCATGCGTGCGCCTCCCAGTTGATTTTTGGCCTGTTTGAGGCCATTTTCGCCCTCCCAGAGTCTCAAGGGAAGCCTCTGCAGCCTCAGGAGGCCAAAAAAACATTTCTTAGTATCTCACACAAACCCAGCTAGGTTTATTCAGTTACCTATAGTTAAGCCAAGCACAGCTTAAAACAGTGCAAGAATTGCAAGTCCATCTATTGTTAACTGTTGAAAATCAGCAAAGCTTCCTTCCTTGCAAAATAAGGATTAAAGGACAAGGCCCTGTGGATATTTCCAATATAAAATAGAATTTTGCAAAATAGAAATGGGGTTTAAACACTGCTAATAATGCAAAGGAATTATAAAGCAAAAATACGATGTAATACTGGGGAAAAGTCTTTTTGTGTGTTTGCGTGTGTGTGTGCGGTATGGATGCAAAAACTGAAAGAAATTGTTATTCATTAGCAGAACAATGACTGTCCCAAATATGCCTAAAGTAATCTGCTTTAGGCCGGCATAACATTCTTTCCAAAACAAAAATGGAAATCCTGATTAAGTGCCAATGTCTACACCCATACAAATTCTTCAGGAAAAAAAAAAAATGCCAGTTGTGTAATTGTGATCCATTACAAAATGCAATTTTCAAGCTTTTCCCCCTGTAACATTCCGCTCTTGGAAAGCGATTTAACCAATTCATTGCCTGATGTAATCTTGAACACACACACACACACAACACAACACACAACACAACACACAACACTGCCCAAGAGCTCTGATTACACAAGTACTTCTCGACTTACAATTTGTTTAGTGACCAAAGTGCTGTAGCTTTGTCCAAATAAATCCGTTGCTGTAATAAATCCAACACATGGACTTAGAGCTGTTTTTTTCACACTTACGACCGTTGCAACATCGGAAAGCACCAAGGACACCCCAAATGCAGCATGATGACCAAAAAGATGAGTAGCTGTTGCCTTGTTTCCCTGAAAATATGACCTACCCTGAAAGTAAGTCCTAGCTTGATTTTTACAGATGCACCCAAAATAAGCCCTACCCCCCAAAATAAGCCCTAATTAAGATCCTGCCCACTCCAGAGGTTAGTCAGTGGGAGACATCCCCCGAAAATAAGATCTGGTGCCTTTTTTGTGGCAAAAAAATTATAAGACAGGGTCTTCTTTTCAGGGAAACACGGGTAGGTATTTCCATCACAATTTTTCCCCTCCACCAAATTTCTACATCTCCTTCTACCAAATCAAAGCTCAGAAATAAGCAATTTAATGCATCTATGATTTACGGGATCTGTCTTTATTATTAACACTTTCTGAGGTTCTTTTTGAAAGTGGTAGTGGGAACTGGGAGAAGACTCCCAACTTTTGTCCAAAGGCTGGACTTTCTTTGTAGGCACCAAATATTTTCAAAGGCATAAACCAATATTTAGCCACTTATTGGGAATGTTAATCCAGGGCCAAACTGAGACAGGAGCCAAGGGGCATACAGTTCAGCCCTTCAGTTTCACCTCTGCTATTTCCTACTATTATTCCTGACTATTAGTCCTACTCCCTTACTACACCCTGGGCTATAAATGTCTCAATTCCCATCGGAATAGTGTAAGGAACTGAAGTCATGCCGTAAATGTCTCTCGACCCGTCAAAGAAAATATAAGCCCCAAACAAGAAATTCCTTTTCTCCGGAAACTATTTCAAAGTGGGGAATTAAAACAAAAACAAAAATACCCTGCCAAAGACAAATAAATCATTCTGTGTCAACCACGTCTCTCCGGACTTCAAAGTTTGAGCAAAAGTGGTTGCTTTTGCCACAGAGTTAGATTTCAATTCAGATCTTTCTCGGCTGTGACTATTTTTGAATAAGTTCAAATTCTGCCTCCACGCGTCCCCCTGCCCCATGTGTTTTAGTTCCATCTTCACCCTCTTTGTCCATTTCACGGTTAACTTTAACGCTAAAAAAAAAGCCAACACAACATACGCGCACACTTCAAACCCAAGAATACTACACTGAGGTAGAATCTTGTCCACCCCAAGGATAAAATACCCAGAGACAAACTGAGCAACGTGGTATATGCAGTACAAAGCAGTGAGATATATGCAGATCTGTACATTGAGGAAACAAAACAACCACTTCACAAACGCATGGCACAACATAGAAGAACAAACATGTGATGACCCAGGGTGTGGTACAAAAGCAACAAAGTCACAAAAGTAGGTAAAGTCCCTTTAATACCTCCAACTTGGCCCCCAATGTCCAGTTATCATCGGCTGGAGAGAAAACTCTCCCAAGAACAGTTTTTAAAGGGAAGAAATTCAGTCTGAACCCAAAGTACATAAAAATTATAAATAAAAACCCAACACAAGCCAGACTGCAGCAATTAACGAGACAGGGCAGGAAAAGGAATTGCAGACTTCAAAAGATAACGAGGCACACACAGTTGGGAAGACACCAGAACCCAGATAAGACTTGACAAACAAAGATAATACATACTTTGCTTCCAGCAAGGTGCTGTGCGCAAATGCCCTTTTTAAATCCTCTTTTCCCAGCTGCAGCTAATGAAGGGAATCAGGGCCCTTTCTTCCCCCGTAAACCATGCAATTCACGTTGCTCCCTTCTCCATTCCTCCCTGTGTGCCCTAGGATGAAGAGATGGCCAGCTGGACTGTGCCCTTCCCCAGTTTCCTCCACAGCCATGGAGCCACACTCCCACTCCGTCAGCTGCTCGACCTCCCCCTCGGAATCAGATTCCAACAGGGGCATGACAAAACACACCAAGACTAATTCCATCTGCATTTAAAAGACAAAGGACACTCTTTTGAAGACAGCAAAGTCCACATTTTGGACAGAGAGGACCTCTGGTTTCAAAGAGGGGGTCAAAGAGACCATCTATGTCCAAATTGAACAGCCCTCTCTCAACAGAGGGTGAGAGGCATGACATCCTCTATCTCCAGTCTACAACACAGTCCTTTCAGCAGTTCCAAGAAGGCTCCATTTGCACCACTCAGGTGACCCTAAGGACACAGATAAACCTCCAAGCGGCCTCAACGGCCCTCTAAAAGGATGCAAATGACCAGCTGTCTGCAAGGAGCATAAATCCTTCCCTTCCCCACAATCTAGTCAGAGCTGAAGAAACTCCTTGGATGAGAAGCGAAATGTCTTCCAAGAAAAACCAAGAAAGTCCAGTGGCCTCTTGAAAAAAAAAAAAAAGCACCTTTAGGACAGCCATGATCTGGATGATTTGAGAATTTCCACATACATTTATACTAATATTTATTACACAGAGTCCTGGACATACAACCACAAATGGGACTGGAGTTTCTAATGATGAGCAATTTACTTCAATTAAAACCGAGAATCTCACTTTAGCTTGGAAATTTGGAACCCGTTTTGAAAAGGCTGCCGAAAATCGATGGGAGCAAGCCCCTATTTCATAACAACATTTACCACTTTTTTTCTTTTTCTTTTATGGCACGGGGAAGAGGTTGCCAAGAGAAGCAAATGTTCCAAAATGCCTCTGTCAAAATGGAAGAAATCAGAGCCGGTACCCCTTCTCGGAAATCGTGTACAGGTTAAGTCCTCATTCTTACGATCGCAATGGAGCCCAAAATTTCTCCGGCAAAGTGAAACATCGGTTAACTAAATTTTCTCCCATTTTGCAACCTTCCCTGCCACAGTGGTTAAGCGAATCACTGCAGGTGTTTCAGTTAGTGACAGATTGTTAAGGGAACCTGGCTTCCCCATTGAGTTTGCTTGTCAGCAGGTCTCCACCACCACCACCCCAAAAAAAAAAGATCACATGATCCCCAGAATCATGTCGTCAGAACTATCGGTTCGGCGAACCGGATGTAAAATTAGCATCTGGTTCGCCTGAACTGGTGCGAACTGGAAGCAGCCCACACCTATCCTTAACTTATGACCAGAATTTCTGTCAGAAATTTGTGAAGTGAGAAATTTGTGAAGTGAGAAATTCCTAAAGTAAGAAATTTGTGGCGTGAATCTTGCTCTATTTTGCAACCTTTCCTGCTGCAGTTGTTCAGCGAAGCACTGCAGTTGATAAGTTAGTGACCCCATTGTTAAGCAAATCTGGTTTCCCCATTGATTTTTGCCAGTCAGACGGTCACAAAAAAGGGATCACATGATCCCCAGTATTCTGCACCCGTCATAAATACGAGCTGGTTGCCAAGGGTCCAAATTTTGATCACATGCCCATGGGCAGGTTGCAATGGCCGTTAAGTGTGGAAAATGCTGACATCACTTTTTTCAGGGCCGTTGTAACTTTGAATGGTCACTAAATGAGCCATTGTTAACTCAAGGACCGCTGTACTTAAGTACCCTTGGATTTAGAAATGATTAGGAATAAAGTATCAAATAAAGGAGGGGAAACGGGTTTGAAAGAGCAGCACGGCAGCTTGGAAACCGAGAGTGCATTCCATAAATAGTTTTTCAAAGATAGTAACTAGGTGACTGAAGTTTTTGCCGTACAAAATTCTAACTGGTGAGCACGATTGATGACTCTGGGCTATGGATGTGTCCCATTGGAGAATATGAATTACGATACACCCAGAGGGTGGGGGGGAAATCAGGGTCAAGGGTGACAGTGAATGATGTATCTCAGAGTCAGCTACACCCAGGCACTGCCGGACATGTTAACTCCCAATAAATCCTTTTGAAGTTTTGGAAGTTTGGCTCGAGACTCATGATTTAAATGGGGGTAACTGCCGGAATCCTGACATAAAGCTTTTTAGCTTTTAATTATCTTAGAATGTACATTTATATTCTAAGAGTAATAAATGAAAGGAACAGAAAAATATATAGAGATGGCAGGAAAATCATTTTGTTCATCATAAAAGTACATTCCCATACTCCTAATGATAATAATGTAGAAAACAGATGTTTAATTGACCAGGTCTTATATCTTCCAAATATTTGTTCAGTAATCCATGACTGCAGAAGCCATAGTATATTCCATGACTGCAATGAGCCATATTATTATAGTATATTCTATTTTGGCTTAGAGTTTTTGTGTGATTCCAATAGCTATCGTTCATTTTGTAATATCTCACACAAACCCAGCTAGGTTTATTCACTAAATGAACTACTTTAAGTGAAGGGCGACCTATAAAGCATAAAGGAAATATCTAAGAATTTTGTTTCCTGATGGTCGTATCACAAGTTAAAAAAAAAAAACCAACTACCTTTGGGACGGAAAAAAGATCAAAGGAAGCGAGCCAAATGACAACAATAATTGGATATTTTTCTCAATGAGGCTACCCAGGTTTAATAGATGTGTTTGTGTTACCTTTTGAGAACACATTTCTGGCAAAACACAACACGGAAGTAAAACGACAACTGAAGGATCTCACTTACAGATACTCACCAGTCCTGCAATGGGAGTTGGCGATCTGTTGATCTTTGTGACCAAACCGGGCAATATAGAGTTCAACAACCTGTCACAAGAAAGGAGAGTGGCAATATTATCATCGGTCACACACACATGGATTAGAAATGGTTTCTTCTACGCACACCACACCTCTCTTCCCAAGCCTCAAAGCTATTGACTTGGGATAACAACAACAAAAGTTTACAAAAGCTGGCAAACACGATTGTGCAAGTCAAGATCAGTATCTACAAAGCTCTTGAGAACTTGGACTTCCAATATCTCCTCAACTGGAAGTGTGATGAATAGAAGGCATGTGTCCAATTTGGGACAACCTATACAACGCCCACCTCTGGCCAAACAAGACAACTTTCCTTCTTATACAGGCAAAAGTCTTTGTTCTTAGTTCTCTAATTACCTTGTAAATCTCTAGTCATGTAATCTAACTATCTGTAAAACTCTAGTCATGTAATCTAACTAAGATTTACATCTTCCCTGCAACAGATAGATATTTTTCTGGCAGTGTTAATTTTTCTCCATTGTCTCCCTAATTGACCATTGTGTGTGAATTGCCTTGACAGTTGGAGATAGAGATAGTGATGTGCCAATTTCTGGAGGAAATAGGGGTGGCATTTTTGGAAGGATTCATGAAGGATTTATATAACAGGACCATATACTTGATACAGGAGGAATGCAATTGATTGCAGGCATCTGTTTAACAATGAGTAAATGCATAAGGAAATACGTTCACAGCAGGTTAACATATATTTTTCAAGCGAGCAAATGTCTATAGAGTAACTTTCTATTTAATGCTATAATATATTCTATTACATTTATTTATTATTACTATTACTATTATTACTATTCCCTTCAATAAAAAGGACTGTGCAAATAAACATAGTAAAGGAAATAAATTATTCATGTGTTAACTTGAGCCAGAATTGTATTTGCACAAAATTGGAAAAGTGAAGAGATTTCTACTGATGAGAATGTGATTAGGAAAATATTAAGAATGTGCAGAAATGAATAGATTAACGCTTGCAACTAAGGAGAAAGAACAAACTGAATGTTATATGACATGGGAATTATTTTATTGATGGTTAGAGAAGAAAAATGGAAGCTAGAAATAAAAGGAGATCAGTGAAATATAGACAGTATGTCAAAATAGAGATGACTGATTGATATGACTATTAGGTTTCCTATGCCTAATATTATTATTATATTCTTATTAGAAGACATGTTAAGAAGGAGAAATGAATAGGTTTACTACTATATACAATATTATTATTATAAGATTAGAAAATTAATACCAATACAATGTACACTGCGTTAAATTTTGATTGTTATTGCACAGAGATATTTGCATCCATGCAACACACTGTTTAATGGAAGATGGAATGTTTATATTAAAAAATTAAAAAATAAAAGATAAAATAAAGAGGACTGTGGACATTCTCTACTGAACTACCTCACCAGGCTCTGAAAAATGTACTGAAAGAAACATCAATGTTTGCTTCTAGCCATTTTATTATGATTGTTGTTTTGCACCATGGTATTTAACGGAGAGAAAGAAAATAAATTCTTTGCAAGCTAACTGCAGCTTTTTTGGTATGGGGCGATGAAGCCTCGTATGAATGATGTGTTGCATTCTGGGTCACTTACACTTAAGTTCACCACAATAATTTACACATAAGGTTACTCATTCTAAGGTTACTCATTCGAGGTGCACTGGGGAAAAGTATGTCAAGGTTTATCAGCCAAAGCTGATGAGTTGACCTTGCATGCCACTGAGGTCGCAGAGTTATCCAACTGCCAAAGCTGGATTAGGAAGGAGTTCTATGTTGTAAATCTTACCCTCAAGTCCAAGAGGGATCCCATCAATCTCAGAGGTGCCTCCAATTCTAGAAAGCCACTCTTGGAAACTTATACCCAGTGCTATATAATCTTTTAGTATTGTTGACGGTATATGCCCGTGATGGTGAACCTATGGCACGCTTGCCACAGGTGGCACACATAGCCATTTGTCCCGACATGCGAGCTGCAGGCAAACTTACCTCACTGCGCATGTGCGCGCCTCACAGCTGATTTTTGGCCGGTTTGAGGCCTTTTTCGGCCTCCTAAAGGCTTGAGCAAGGCTTCTGCAGGCTTTGCAGGCCCATTTCATCACTTCCTGTTTTTCCGAAAATACCAGAAGTGACTAAACGGGGCTAATTTTTGGCCTGCAGAGCCTGCAGAAGCCTTCCTCAAGCCTCTGGGAGGCCGAAAAAGGCCTCAAACCGGCTGAAAATCAGCTGTGAGGTGCAGTGCAGGTAAGGGGGCAGTGGGGGTGGGTAGGAGGGGATTACGCGTGCATGTGTAGGGGGCATGGGGGTGCATTGCCTTCTGGGTGCTGGCACGCGAGCGTGCAAGTGCGCGCACAATTTTTGGCACAGGAGCCCAAAAAGGTTAGCCACCACTGGTATATGCAGTACAAGGCAGTGAGCCATATGTAGATCTGTACATTGTGGAAACAAAACAACCACTTTAGAAATGCATGGCACAACAATCTTGTTCTCCCATGTCCCATCAGGACAAGATTCAGCAGTCCACCTGCATTTAAAAGATAAAGGCCATCCTTCTGAAGACAGAAAAGTCCACATTTTGGACAGAAGGACCTCTGGTTTCAAAGAGGGGTTGAAGGGGCCATCTGTGTCAAAACTGAACAGCCCTCTCTCAACAAAGGGGAAGGGATACAACATCATCTATCTCCAGTCTACAATACAGTCCTTTCAGCAGCTCCAAGAAGGCTCCACACCCATTTGTACCTCTCAGGTGACCCTGAGGACACAGATAAACCTCCAAGCAGCCTCAATGACCCTCCAAAAAGGATGCAAATGACCAGCTGTCTGCAAGACATATAAATCCTTCTGACTGAGTGCCAAAGAATTGATGCCTTTGAATTCTGATGCTGGAAAAAGACTCTTGAAAGTCCCTTAAACGGCAAGGAGATCCAATTAGTAGATCCTACAAGAAAATCAACCCTGCCTCTTTTTTGGAAGGACAGATCTTGAACCTGAAGCTCAAGTAATTTGGCCACCAAATGAGAAGACGAGGACTCATTGAAGAAGACCCTGATGTCGGGAAAGATGGAAGGGAAGAAGATGGCCGAGGGATGAGATGGTCAGATGGCCTCATCAACGCAAGGATCTTGAATTTGGGCAAACACCAGGGGAAAGGGGAAGACAGGGGAGCTGGTGCGCTATGGCCCATGAGGGTCAGAAAGAGATGGATGTGATTTAGCGACTGAGCACCAAAAATATAATCTGTAAAATGAGAGCTGAGTAAAGAATATCCGACATCTTTGGCAACCTCTTTAAGGTTTGGTTTCACTTCAGCAGACATTTAACTATTTAAATAAATCAACCAAAGCTTTCCCCAGCCTTCTCTCAGTACTCAAATGATGAATTATTTGGAACCAAACCATGTAGTGTTGGCAAACACCACATCTACATGCTCTTCTTTCGAAAGAGATGGTAAATAAAGTAAGATGAAGACATATGGCAGCTAGCGATAGAATGCATCCCTGGAAAACATAAGGCTCTTTGAATTAATCTAGTTTCCTATGGTGTTGTTCGTCGTGAAGTTGTGTCTGACCCATTGCGACCTCATGGACAATGTTCCTCCAGACCTTTCTGTCCTCTACCATCCCCCAGAGTCCATTTAGGCTCACGCCAACTGCTTCAGTGACGCCATCCAGCCACCTCGTTCTCTGCCGTCCCCTTCCTCTTCCCAGTATTAGGCTCTTCAACAGGGAGTCCTTCCTTCTCATGAGGTGGCCAAAGTCTTTGAGTTTCATCTTCAGGATGTGGCCTTCTACGGAGCAGTCAGGGTTGATCTCCTCCAGGACTGACCGGTTGGATCGCCTTGCAGTCCAAGGGACTCACAGGAGTCTTCTCCAGCACCATAGTTTAAATTCTTTGGTGCTCAGCCTTTCTTATGGTCCAACTTTCACAGCCATGCAACTGGGAAAACCGTAGCCTTGACTATACACGCTTTTGTTGGCAAGGGGATGTCTCTGCTTTTGAGTAGACTGTCTAGATTTGCCATAGCTTTCCTCCCCAGGAGCAAGTTGTCTTTTAATATCTTGGCTGCAGTCCCCAACTGTGGAGATCTTGGAGCCCAGGAAAATAAAATCTGTCATTCCCTCCATTTCTTCCCCATCTATTTGCCAGGAATTGAGAGGGCCAGATGCCATGATCTTAGTTTTCTTAATGTTGAGTTTCAAGCCAACTTTTGCACTCTCCTTCTTCTCCTGCATCAAGAGTTTCCGATAGCAAGAGCTAAATAATGGGGATATGTCTTTTTTCATCCCCAGGATTAGTAAAAAAAAAAAAAATGTAGCTTCCAATATTTGATTTGGAAGAAATGTTTGGAGTGAATGCTGGACAAAAAAATAGTCGCATTGAACTGTTGAGGCACATCAGCAACAATGCTAAGGGTTTATTTATTTATTGTTTATGTATTTATTTTTTATGTATTTATTGTTTATGTATTTATTGTTTATGCATTTTATTTATTTAGTTAGTTAGTTAGTTAGTTAGTTAGTTAGTTAGTTAGTTAGTTAGTTTACATAGTTGCCCCTCTGAAAAACACAAGTCTGGGTAGCTCTCAACCACCATTAAAAATGAGAGAGAAAAATTAAATGCAAAAACACAACCCCGGTGTTTCAGCCTTCCTGAAATGCCTGTTTTTTTTTTCTGCTTTTCCCTATCACTGTCCTATGAAGAACCACAATTCTTCAGACACTGGCGATGGGCTAGAATAGGAAGTGGCTGCTGAGAAATCAGTTGTGATGGGCTATGAAGGACATCCAAAACTATGCCCCTGCCTGTCACTCGTGAAGGTCCAATTAAACTTATCTATTGCTACTCAGGCCTAGGGACAGGAATCTTCTCAACTAAAGGTTATCATCTACTTGGCGTTAGATAAGGGTCAACAGAATTCAAAAGAGGTTAGGTTGCATTCGCTTGCGACTACTTAGGGATTTTAGGCTAATCCTTCTCTTGACTCTGCCACTCCTTCCCCTACAACTGTGTCAAAGGCAATGTTGTTGTTTTTTAATGTGGCACATCATAGCTCCTTTTTATTTGAAGACACTTTTTAAAAAACAGTTGATGGCATGACCATTCCTTCAAAGGAAGGTGGGGGTAAAGTCATACACTCCCATAGCAAAATGCAAAATGCATCTTTTGGCTCCCAGCCCGTCGTGGAGACTGACTCTGAGGGAGAGGAGGAACAGCCGACAGGGAGTGGAAGTGTGGCTCCAGAGGTGGTGGAGGAGGGTGGGGAAGGGCAGAGGCCGGCTGGGCAGTCAGAGGAAGACCCAGGCCCATCCCATCTGCATCCTAGGGCATGCAGGGAGGAGAGGATCAGGGGAAAACGTGATCTACTCAGGAGGAGAGGGCCATGATCCTCTTCATGGGTTGCAGGTGTGAGATCTGCATAAGAGTTTGGACCTGCGTGCTAACAAACGCTGGAGACAAATTAGTGTTTTATTCCTAGATGAGGTTGGTCTTGGTTGGTGTTCTTCCAACGGACAGTACCTGGTTATCTTCCTGAAGTTTGTAATTATTTATCCTGGTCTGTCGTGGAATTTTATTCAGTGCGGTTTGTTTTTGTTTTTTGCTTCATTATCTGCTCTTTGAATTTGAACTGTATTTCTCTCATTTGGAAAGTTATTTTGAAAATAGTTTAATCTTCAACTGTGAACAATTAAACAGTGAAGCCAAGTTGAAGGCATTAAAGGACCTTTATTTGTTTTGGTTTTTGTTATATTTTTGATACACTCTGGGTCATTACACAGCCTTTGAGTGTGTGTGTGTGTTTTTGACTCCTCCAATTATATTATTTCCATTTTGTCTGAAAGTTTTCA
This sequence comes from Notechis scutatus, assembly GCF_049901735.1. NCBI lineage: Eukaryota > Metazoa > Chordata > Lepidosauria > Squamata > Elapidae > Notechis > Notechis scutatus. The sequence continues at coordinate 53,348,615 of NC_142012.1, forward strand.
GGTTGCACTTTGATAACAACATTTATTGTTGCTTTGGCTCTGGAACTAAGATGGAATTTATAATCTTTTTTTGTACATGGTACCAAGACAGAATAGGCTCCTATTCTGGCCAATGTCCTTGTCTGGGTTTAGATTTTTGTCCTGAATGAAGCTCAATATTTTCCTCCAGTCTAAATACCAGACAAATCTATGAAGCCAATAACAACTTGTTCAAATACCCAGCGACATAAATTTGAGAAAAGTGTCAAGCTCTTGTCATTTAGTGGCATGGGTCATACATATTGTTCCTGTGAGAACAAATAATTGGCTTATGTATATGAATACAAGTTCCTAACACAACAAAATAAAGCTAACAATCTCTAGTTGAAAACAAATCCTTTCTTTACTAAAAATTGTACATGCTGTGCAGCTGTTCTTACTAATATGCAGCAAATACATTTACAAGCATCCAACACATTTGACCTCTAGATACCCAAGTATAATAACACAAATAACAGAGTTGGAAGGGACCTTGGAGGTCTTCTAGTCTAACCCTCTGGTCAAGCAGGAGACCCTATCCCATTTCACCCAAATGGTTGTCCAATCCCTTCTTTAAAACTTCCAATGTTGGAGCATACACAACTTCTGGAGGCAAGTTATTCCACTGGTTAATTGTTCTAACGGTCAGGAAATTCCTCCTTAGTTCTAAGTTGCTTCTCTCCTTGATTAGTTTCCATCTGTTGCTTCTTGTCCTGCCTTCAGGTGCTTTGGAGAATAGCTTGACTCCCTCTTCTTTGGGGCAGCCCCTGAGATATTGGAACACTGCTATCATGTCACTAGAGATACACAATTCCAGCAACTGTTCTTCATATTCGTCTGTGAACTGTCCTTAAATATCACATTTCGATTCTTACTATGTTACAGAGCCCCTGATTATGACATTGAACGTGTAAACAAGTTAAATTCACTACTAACATCCTGTGGACATCCTGCCCACACGCTTTTATCTTTCTTGGTGACCTTTGTTTCTTTTTATTTTTCTTGTATGTATCAATTTCATGTATTCATAACTATGTTTATACCTATACCTGTTATCTTATAATCGCCTGACAAAATAAATAAATAAATATGTTTTAGCCTCCAGTTCCCTAATCATCTTTGTTGCTCTTCTCTGTACTCTTTCTAGAGTCTCAACATCATTTCTTACATTGCGGTGACCAAAACTGGATGCAGTATTCCAAGTGTGGCCTTACTAAGGCCTTATAAAGTGGTATTAACACTTCACATGATCTTGATTCTACCCCTCTAGGATTGCATTCAGGTGCTGCAGCACACTGCTGGCTCATATTTAAGCGATTGTCCACTAGGACTCCAAGATCCCTCTCCCAGTTAGTACTATGGAGCAAGGTACCACATATACTGTACCTGTGAATTTGTTTTGTTTGTTTTTCTTGCCTAAATGTAGGACCTTACTTTGCTCTAGATTGAATTTCATTTCGTTAGATAGGGGGTTCAAGACCCTTCTGTATCTTAAAAAGCCTATGTTCTGGAGTAATGGCAATTCCTACCAACTTGGTGTCGTCTGTAACAATACAATAACAATACCTTGTACCTTGAAACATGTACAAATACACACAAAAAAGCCAGACAAGGAATAATGGATGGAAACTGAACAAGGAGAGGTTCAACCTGGAAATAAGGAGAAACTTTCTGACAGTGAGAACAATCAACCAATGGAACAGAAGTTGCCCTTGGAAGTTGTGGGAGCTTCATCACTTGAGACTTTTAAGAAGAAATAGGACTCCCATCTGTCAGAAATGGTGTAGGGTCGCCTGCTTGGGTAGGGGGTTGGACTAGATGACCTACAAGGTCCCTTCTAACTCTGATTATCTGTTTATCTACAAACTAATATCCATCCAAACCAAGATTCTTTCTTTCTTTCTTTCTTTCTTTCTTTCTTTCTTTCTTTCTTTCTTTCTTTCTTTCTTTCTTTCTTTCTTTCTTTCTTTCTTTCTTTCTTTCTTTCTTTCCTTCCTTCCTTCCTTCCTTCCTTTCTTTCTTTCTTTCTTTCTTTCTTTCTTTCTTCCCTTCCCCCCTCCTCCCCTCCCCCCACCCTCTCTCTTAATCTCGCTTTTTCCAGGCATAGAATTGTATTAAGACAATTTTGGAACATACAAAAGGAAATTATGACGAACACACAGCACACAGAAGCGAATGTATTGGATTGCAAGCATTACTCTCTACAGCTCTATTTCTAAAACTCAAATACTCTTCTACCTAGCTCATCCAGTCAGCTGGCAATAGCAATAGCCTTTTACGTGAAAATCCAAAATTCTGTGGTTTCTGAAACAATCTGATTAGAGATCTTAGGGAATAAATAATCGGGATAACATTCAGAGCCATGGAAATTTTCATGCCACAAATATGCTTTATATGCTGCTATATATACCCGTTGCTTGATTAACTCAAAATACCTATAGATTTACTTTCCTGTTCTGAATTTATTAGATAGCTTGCTTAGTTGTTGTTTTTAATTCAATCTATTTTAATGCTCCTTCTAAAAGGACTGTTTTGATTTCTTTCTTTCTTTTTAACAGGAAAATGATTAATATAGAGCTAAATACAACTGGGCTATAACCTTCTTCAATTTGATACCCTCCACAAATTTGGAAATGCATACCTCACGATTATCATGATCTCGTAAATCATCTTTAATCATTATCCAACGAGTCCCACATACATAGTGAGCCTCCAATCAGGGAAAACGGGTTTATATATATATATTTTGCAATTGCTTCATGTCGTAATTTATTATTCTACAGACCATTTTTCCTCCAGCATGCAAGGATTTGGCCCAGATGATTCACAGGAGTAGAATATTTAAAAAAAAGTAATCTTGGAACCCTTGCTAGGTTGCTAATGGAAGAAGTCTTTCTCTAAAGCAGGAATCCCTCTTCCCCTGCCAGACTCACAACACAAAAACGGTTTGACTCTCAAAGGAAGGAATCTGTTGCAATGCTTATAGAATACAGGTGTCTCTACAAGCATGTGCAATTTTTCCAGAGGGGAAATTGAGTTCCAATGAAACAAACATTTTCCATTTGCAATCCAGGCCGTGGATTTTCAAAGTTCCTTGCTGTCTGGCTGGTTCAAAAAGCAGCAAAACCTTCAGGATGTAAAGGAGCACAATATCAATTCCTTCTTCCCAAGTCTCCAGGTCTTCTTAATTTGGAGAAATACAGGGAATCTTCATTTAGTGACTGCTCGAAGTTACGACGGCACCACAAAAAGTGACTTATGATTGGTTTTTTTTTCACGCGTACAGCTCTTGCAGCATCCCAAGGCTCACCTGATTGACATTTACATGCTTGAAAACTGACTTGCATTTATGTGTCCCAGGGTCATCGTAACTTCGAACAGTCACTAAGCGAACTCTGATATGTGCAGTTCTCGACTTAACAATGGTTCACGTCGTGACTGTTCAAAGTAAGTAGTAAGAGGTAAGATTCAATTACGTTTGAAACAACCTGAGAAACTGTCACATTTCAAGCTAGGCTGCTTATCCATCATGCTCACTCCCACATTAATCAGAATGCCAAATATTTTATGTACAGTATCCCACATATGTAACAGCTGCAAGCCAACCATCAATCACTCCCTCTTCCAGCACTGATGAGGTTATCTAATTGGGTCATGAAACAGCTGCAAGAAAGCCATCAAGCTTAAAATGCACTAAGGACCTCCAGAATTCTCCTCCTCCGCCTCCTCCCTCATTCCATTCCAGCACTGATGATGTTGCCTAGTTGGGTCATGAAACATCTGCAAAAGAAAACAACCAAGCTTAAAGAGCACCAAGGACCCCAGTCTTCCTCTTCCTCCTCCTCCTCTCCACAAATCCAACTCCCTTTTAACACTGATTGTGTTACCTAATTGGATAATACAACGTCTGCAAGGAGCTTAGAGAGCACCAAGGACCCTACAATTGTCTTCCTCTTCCTCCTCCTTCTCCTCCTCATCTCCTCCCTCACTCCATTCTAGCACTGATGATGTTCACTAGCTGGGTCATGAAATGTCTGCAAGACAACAACGAAGCTTAGAGAGCACCAAGGACCCCCATAATTGTCTTCCTTTTCATCTTCCTCTTCCTCCTCCTTCTCACTCACTCCTTTCTAGCACTGATGATGTTTCCTAGCTGGGTCATGAAACATCTGCAAGACAACAACCAAGTTTAGAGAGCGCCAAAGACCCCATAATTGTCTTCCTTTTCATCTTCCTTCACTTCCTCATCTCCTCCCTCACTCCTTTCTAACACTGATGATGTTGCCTAGTTGGGTCATGAAATGCAAGGAAAACAGCTCAGAGAGCACCAAGGACCCTACAATTCAAATCGGCGTGACTAATATTCTCTTCTGAAGTAGGAAGTGCTGAGGGCCATTGTTTTCCAGTGGGAAGCCAGGTTTTGAACCTTGTTCAGCATTGTTTAAGCAGGAAGAACGGAGAGTTATTGTTCTCTAGCCATTCCTAGAATGCTTCAAAGATTTAGAGTCACCCTCACGGGCATAATTTCGTAAGGCAGAACGCTTTCCTTTGGATTCAAGGGACTGCAAGATATATCTTTTTTAAAGACAAAACCTCTCTCTGCAGTTTCAAGCAGGCTCAAAGTCTCTATCACTGTTCTGACCAAGGCTTCATACCCTTTTTTTCTGATCCATTAAATCCAGCCATCCCTGTCATGCTGAATCCGAGGAAAAAGACGAACAGCTGACAGGGAGTGTGAGTGTGAGTGTGGCTCCGTTGGCTGTGGAGGAAACTGGGGAAGGGCAAAGTCCATGTGGGCAGAGCAGGGGAGAGGTAGAACAAGGGAGAGGGGGTTCAAAGGAAAACCCAGGCCCACCCCTCTTCATCCTAGGGCATGCAGGGAAGAACGGAGAACAGACCAACGTGGGCTGCATGGCTTTAGGGGGAGGAAAGGGCCCTGATTCCCTTCATTTGGCCACAGCTGGGAAGAGAGTTGAAAAGAGATGCAAGCTGAGTGCGGTGTCTGCTGGGAACAAACATGACTTTATCCTGTGTTGTCTTTTGCTTATCTGTGTTCTTGGCATCTTCCCAACCGTGTGAGTTTTGCCATGCCTGCACATCTGGAATTCTTGCTCCTGCCCTGCCAAACTAATTACCTTATTTTGGCTTGAGTGAACTTATAATTACAATTTTTGTTGACCATGTTTTGGACTTGATTCGTTATAGTCAATGGCTGTTCCTGGGAGAGTTTTCCTCCAGAGTTGGAGCTAATAAAGGGACTCTTTTTGATTATCTGACTGTGTTGCCTTTGTGCCATGCTGTTGTGGTTAGCCAGCAGCAGGTGCAGATGGCTGAGGAGAGTGATGACTCTGATGAGGGGCCAGGACCATCAGGGAGTGGACTGCTGCCTTCAGTGATTGTGGGGGCTGGCAGCAGCGATGAGGAGGTTCCTGAGAAGCCTGTGCCAAGTGCACATGCACAAAGGATTACTCGGAGGAAAGAACAATTACAGTAGCACAGGCAACTCAGGAGTAAGGCTGCAAGGTAATGGCCCCTCCCTCAAGAAGATAAAAGCCAGGTTTGAAAAAGCGTTCTTTGCAGAAAGCAAAGAAGCTCTGAAGTTCAACTTGTGGACATCTTAGTTCGTGTTTGGAGAATCTTGTAAATTAGTGTTATCTCCGGGGTTTTGGCATCATTGACAAACAACTTGGCAAGGCTCTTTCTTGTCAGAGCTAATTAGTGGAAAGCAGCCTTTTATCTGTAAAGGAACAGCATTTGTTATTAAACCTTAAAAGGTGGGGGCTGCTGCCTTTGTCTGTGTTTGCTCTTTGGGAACCCGGTTGGGTCAGAACACACACCCCAGGTCATCACACGTCCCTATCTCTGTCTCCAGTGGTGAGCTGCAACCGGTTTAACAACTGGTTTAACAACTGGTTCGGTGAGTGTGCTTTGCACGCCCACGAGCATTCAAAATCCGCCCATTTTAAGGTTAAAAAATTACCTTCGATGTCAGTGCTGGTGAGTAAAACAGCCGAGCAGCGGCAATCTGTTATGCCGTGTGAGTCAGCTGAGCTAAAAAATAGGGAAATATAGGACAGGAAAGAGCAGGGGTGAGTGGGCAGGGCAAACTGCTCACCAGAACAACCAGTTCGCTAGAACCGGTGCGAACCTGTAGGAGCCCATCACTGTCTGTCTTCCTATTTTCACTTCTCCTCTTGATGCCATTCTAGAAATACTGGGAACTCTTTTATAAAATCCACAGTCAAGTACCCACATGGAAATCTCATCATCCTTATTTTATTTTATTTTCCTGCTGTGAAGAATGCTTCTGTGTGAGAGACGGCCCTTAGCATCATTAAATAGCGCACTATATTTGAAAGCCTCCCTCGGGAACGCCATAAAGATAAAGATGCTATATCCAGAACTGGAGAATCCCCACCAGATGTTCGTGGGGGTGTTTAGAAAAGCCACCATGATCGTCCAACTCCTAAACAGGCAAAAAGAGACTGAATGATGAGCCGGAATTATTTGCTTTGGCTAAGCTTGTTTGGGTTGGAGGTCTTAAGACGTTGCCTTTGGCTTGAAGTCAGTTGATTCTTAGTCAGCAAATTCTGCACAGCAACGTCTGGGAAACTGACTCTTTTTAGCAAAGCCAGCCACTATCTGCATTCTTAGCCCATGCCGAGGGCCATTCGAAGCGCCTGGCAATACATCCCCCCAAAATTTTTAAGGTTGGAGGGGGTCCATCAACATGATATATGCACTGCGAGGAAGGTTTCTGTATTACTATTATTATTCTCATCCTTCCTATTACCAATCTCCTTTTCTACTTATGACTATAACTTTGTTGCTTGTATCTTTATGATTTATATTGGTTTATTTAGTTTACCAGTATGATTTATGTTGATTGCTTATTTAGTATCCTGTGACTATCTCCAAGTGTTGTATCTTATGATTCATGACGAATGTATTTATAACTGTGATCATGATTTATCACATATATCTTTGATGTACACTGACAGTTTATGCACTGAAGACAAATTCCTTGTGTGTCCAATAAAGAATTTATTCTATTCTATTCTATTCTATTCTATTCTATTCTATTCTATTCTATTCTATTCTATTCTATTCTACTCTATTCTATTCTTCTAAACTTCATTCTATAATATTCTATTCTATTCTAAACTTCATTCTACTCTTTTTTATTCTATTCTAAGCTTCATTCTATAATATTCTATTCTAAACTTCATTCTATTCTATTTTATCCTAAACTTCAATCTATTCTATTCTAAGCTTCATTTTATTCTATTCTATTCTGTTCTGTTCTGTTCTGTTCTGTTCTGTTCTGTTCTATTCTATTCTATTCTATTCTATTCTATTCTATTCTATTCTATTCTATTCTATTCTATTCTAAACTTCATTCTATAATTCTATTCTATTCTAAACTTTATTCTATTCTGTTCCAAACTTCATTCTATAATATTCTATTCTATTCTGGGAATGTAAAAAAAAATCTTTGTTACTTACTCACACAGCAGCACGCCATTTTCTAATCCTGATCGAAAATGTTTATCGCCGAAAGTTTTTCCGGTGACTTGCTGTAAAAGAAAAGAGGGGAAAATTAATTGGTCGGATGGGACAGGATTGTTTCTGGAGAAATACAATCCCAACCATGGAGTGTTCGGCTGCATGGCACTATCCAAAGGGAGTGCACTCTCACTGGCCAACACAACAGGCATGGTGGTGGCTGGAACACCATTTTGGAGAAGACCAGAATAATTTTTTTTGGCTGAAGTGCAGGGATCTCCGAACTTGGTAACTTTAAGAAATCAAAGCTGCGAGAAGATACCGGGGTTAATTTTCCACAAGTTGGTTACAGTAATTGTTTATTATACAATAACTCCAAGGTTAACTTCAGACCAACAATTCAAGCCAACAATATCCCAAACAAGAAAGTGCCAAAGAGCCATCAATAAACACCCCAACCAAAGAACCTCTAAGGCCGTCCTCACCCACACAGACAGGGAAAGGCACCAGAATATAAACTGACAGAAAACATCATCCCTTTCTAGCACTGATGATGTTACCTAGTTGGGTCATGAAACGTCTACAAGAAAACAAGCAAACTCAGAGGATACCAAGGACTCCACAGTCCTCCTCCTCCTCCCCCTTCCCTCCTCCTCCTCCTTTCTGCAAATCTTACTCCCTTCTAGCATTGATGATGTTACCGAGTTGGGTCATGAAACATCTACAAGAAAACAAGCAAGCTCAGAGAGCACCTGCTAACGACAGGCAGTCCTCGACTTACGAGCCCAAAATGTCTGTTGCTAAGTGAGAAACTTGTTCAGTGAGTTTTGTCCCATTTTTTACGACCTTTCTTTTCACATCTTGTGCCCGCCAGCGGTCAGCAGAGCTGGCAGCAGATTCGGACAGTGAGGAGGTTGGGGAGGAACATGGGCCAGTCCTGGAGTTTGGGGAAGGCTCTGACGAGGGCTCTGCATCAGAGGCAGAGATGGGACCAACTGTCCGACAGTTATCAGCTGCCTTCGGAGTCGGAGACCAGTGGGGAGGAAGAACAGCTGGAGCCTGATCCTAGTGTGTGCGTGCACAGAGCTGCCAGAAGAAGGGAACACCTAAGGAACAAGGGTCGACTTGGGAGTAAAGCCACAGGTGGACAGTGAATGCCCCCCCCATAGGGAATAAAAGAGGAGTGAAAGGGGAGTGGGGTTTTGCCGGAGACAATTAGTTTGTTTGGGTGAAGATCTGTCCCTGCATTCTTGTCAAGTATTGTCTGCTACAGTGTGGCATCTGAAAGATATCAGCCTGGCAGCTCTCCAAGCCTGATAAAGGTCTGTAATTGGGAAACCTCTTGAAAGACTGTTGGCCGGGACTTTGATGGAGAGGAATTCACTGTTAACTAAATAAAAGGAGTTTATGAGAATGAGGACACGGCTTCATGCTCTTGGGGAAACCTAGGTCAGAACATCGCAATCGTTATGTGTGAATCATTGTGGATTTTAAGTGAGTGACACTGTTGTTGAGTGAATTTGGCTTCCCCACTGACTTTGCTTGTCAGAAGGGACTCACATGACCCCAGGACCCTGCAACCATCATAAATATGAGTCAAAAATAATGGAGTGAGCTTTCTAGACATTTCTTCTATTTGCCTTTTATATATATATATATTATATATAAAGGAAAACTGGCAAAAAGACAACAGAAGAAATGTCTAGAAAGCTCTCTCCATTATTTGAATGACAGAAAGAAAAATATGTATATTGCTTGGGTCCCATTGAGAAAAACATGTATAGCATTTAACTGAGTTGCATGTAGCAAGAACCATCAACATTGTAGTTATCTTTTAAGTGATTTGAAATAGGTTTGTTAGGCTCATATTTGGGGGGGAAATGGGTGGAATTCCCTTTATGTAAATTTTAAATAGTTTTATTTTAAGTAAACTGTTTTAAAGTTTTTAAAACTTTTTAACGGAGGCTTTTGGTCCGGACTAAAGGTGATGCAAGAGGCATTGATATGCTGTATACCAGAGGTTGCCAACCTTTTGGACCTCAGGGACCACCAAACGCATAATTTTAAATCCTGCGGACCAGAGACCCTGAGAAAAATCCCCCCAAAAAAGTCTGCAGGAAAATCCCCCACCCCGTTTTCCTACCGATCGATCGTTCTTTATTTGGGATTGCAGGAAATCGTCTCCAGCTCCGTTCTCGGGGGGTGGGGGGGGTGGAGAGAGAGAGGGAGAGACTTTTGGCTTCATGCAAGGAAAGCAGCATAAGCAGCAGAAGTCTTTCTTTCTCTCCCCCAAACTCCGCCAGAAATGAGTCGTTGCCGGCGCAGCCCCTTGGAGCAGGAGGCCTTGCAGGGCCCCAAAGACTCATTTCTGGTGGAGTTGGGGGGAAAGAAAGAAAGACTTTGGCTGCTTTCCTTGTGTGCAGCCAAAAGAAGAAGAAGAAAGAAGCGGAAAGAAACAGCCTGGTGGCAAGGCCATGTGGGGTGAATGGGGCAAGTTCCCCCTCTCCCCCCTTACCCCCCTCCCCTCACTACCTCATGTTGTTCGCAATGCAAGCAACGCAAGCCTTGTGTTCCCATGGGCCATGTGGGCAGCACAGCCTTGTGTTCCCAACGCAGCCTGGATTAATTGCTTTGGGGGTGACATTTCTCTGCAGACCACCACCGGTGGTTGGTGACTACTGCTGTATACGGTATGTAAAACACCCGGACCTGTGTCAAAATGCCAGATCCATGCCAAAAACAACCTGTGGCATGACCACAACATGAAGCATGCTACCCAACTGTTTTCAGTTCATAACCGAGTCTTGCCATGATCTATCGTGTGAAAGCAAACCGGTATTACAATAGTTTACAGGAAAAACAGGGAAAAAAAACAGGGAAAAAAAAGAGGGGGAGGAGGAGGGTAGAAAATTATAAACACAGGCATTGCAAAGAAATGCATTCTTTTCCAGCCCTTCAAGGTGTTGGAAATCAGTACACCGGGCATTGCCGAAGCCTTAATGAGAGCCTGGCTAGGCCTCTCAAAATGATGATTTGCTTTTTAAACAAGATGGATTGCAGGGAAGGAAGGAAGTTCATTTCCACCCTTTGTCTGAGGTTGCCTTAAGTGGAACCCAGCCTGAAAAATAGAATTTGTTTAAAAAAACAGACGGGGCAAATATAAACTGTCCATTTAAATCGTTTGTGTTGCTTGATTTAGAAACAGGTTGGCCAAAGAGCCCTGGGCCTCAGGCAGAGGCTGGTTTTTCTTTGACAAGGCCATGCAAAAGGTCTGCACAATTTTTCTGAAGTTTGAGTCGTGGCAAGTGGACTTCATTCGTTTTCTTTTTTTTTTTTTTTTACTGCTTTGGGATCTTTTGCTGCCCAAATTAAGTTTCCTCAAATAGTGAAACAGGTTTTTCTTACGCTTAGATGGGGCATTCGCTCCATTAATATACCACGGGATAGACTTAAAAATCTCCATTTTTAAGCACCATAATAGGTTCCTGTACAACTACTGTGTTTCCCCGAAAATAAGACCCTGTCTTATTTTTTTTTTTTGCCACCAAAAAAGGTACCAGGTCTTACTTTCGGGGCATGTCACCCAGTGACTAACCTCACTTGCACACGTCATCCCCCCACTGGCCTCCTTTTCACTGTCAGAGGCTTTCAGGAACTTCTTCTTCTGTGGCCGGCAAGGCTTTCCTGAAGGCCTCTGCAGGGGATAATGGATCTCTGGATCGATCCTGAGTTTTGTTATCAGCTCCAGAGGCCTTCAGGAAAGCCTTTTCCAGCCTTGCCGGCTGCAGAAGAACTGGGCCAGCAAGGCAGGTGCCGGGGTATCCGAGGCCTGACTACAACTCTCAAAAGATAAGTAGTAGGGCAGCTCCACCCCACCATCCCTACCCTAGCTTAATTTGTACCCATCCATTCTGTAGTGGGCGGGATCTTAATTAGGGCTTATTTTGGGGCTAGGGCTTATATTGGGTGCATGTTTAAAAAATCAAGCTAGGACTTACTTTCAGGGTAGGTCGTATTTTGGGGAAAACAGGATATCTTGGCCACATCTTTTTCTTTCTTTCTGCTTCTCTCTGCCATGTCGCCTTCTTTTTAATGCCACCTTTTGTGTCTTCCTCACCCACTGACTTCTTCTTCTCTAGGCCCATTTCTCCACATGGATTTGGAATTCATTTGTATCTGATCAAAAAATATTTGGCTTTCTCTATGGAAGTCAGCCTAAATCTTTGCTCATGGTAAGTATCACCCCTTCCAAGTTGTCCCAGATTGTCCTCTGTTTCAGGATATCAGTAAGGAAACCATAAGCTTTCCTTTTTTTCTCAAAATTTGGACTGGAATTTCCTTCAGAACAAATAATATCTATAATGTTATCCATTTTCAGCCTGTTTTTAAAATGGCAATCCAAAACCTGATCTATTTAATTTGTATTTTATATATAAATATATAGACATAAATATAAAAGCCAAGTACCACTCACGAAATCTCCAGAATCGTGAAACCTACAAACTTGAAATTTGGCACCTATGTTCCTCTTGGCTTCTAGGTGCTCAGTAAGAAAGGATTTTTTGAAATGACCCTCGGATCATTAGTATTTCATTAGTATTTCTTATACAGCAATTAACACGCTCTGATGCTAAGGAGTTCTACTCCCCCCCTCCCCACCTGAAAAGAACTCTGTTCCAACTCCCAGTTGCCTCACATTCCGTTACCTCAGTTCAAACTGTCAGACATTCCACTCCCTCACTCAAGAGCGGTCGGTCTGGAGCTCCTTACAGTACTAAACGTCGGTACCTCACCAAAGTGTCTATGCCTTCCACCTATGGAACTGCTTCTGGACTCAAGATGAATCTGTTACACCAGTTGAACCCCACCACTGCATTAAAGACATAAAAGTGTTCTTTCATCACATATTAGCTCCCTATAGTTTAACTTGATAATACACAATTATTTTGCTGTAAGAGATGATGATGCTTATTAGCTGCAAACCTGAACACAACTTAACATGGGGTCAGCAGCTTTCAGCCAAGTCACTGGAACTTATTTCTGGGTAAACATGCATGCTCTGGAAACAGGGTGTAAAATTACAACTTAAATCCCTTAATTTATACAAAGGAGAGGGGGGAATACTTAAGAGCTAAAACATTTTCTTTGTATTCTATTTCCAAGCCCCAAGCCAAAACATGTTGATGTTTACTTCAATGCTAATACAGAAAATTTATAGTGTGGGGTTTTTTGGTCGCGATTTCAAAGCCAGATATGTCTTTAAAGTTTATTTTATGTTGGAGAGTTGAAAGCCTTGAAAAATAAAAGCAGGTCGGAATTAATTAATTGGACTTCTGAATCTGCTTTATTACATCCAAAAGCTGTGCTTCAAATGCAGATCACATATGGTATTTCTCATCCTTCAGAAAGGTCTGTGTCTGTCTCATTTAATCAGGAAATGTTGACGTGCGTTTCCCATGTCACTTCATCCTTATGGATTTATTTTTCTTATTAAGAAAAATTTATGTGGCTGCCAAACTCATTCAAGGTGACTGGGCAGCTGGCAGAAACAAAATCTCAAATACAAAACCAAATGACCCCCCCCTCATCTTCTGGGGACAGCAATCAATCTATTTGATGGTTGCCTATCTTCCTGGGGTCCTGTGATGACCCAGGGGGGATACAAAACAAACACAGTCACAGAAAACAGGTGAAGTCCCTTTTATTCCTTCAGTTTGGTTCCAAGCTCCAAATATCTTTGACTGGAGACAAAAAAAAAAACTCCCACACAGTTACACGAAGAAGGAAAAAAACAACACAAACCAGGCAAGGTAAGGGCTGGAGGATGTCCACAGATAACACACACTGGGAAGGACGCCAAACTCAGAGAGGAACTATAGAGATATTTACACGATTTGTTTCCTGCCTTTGCCAGTACGCAGGTCCAAACTCTTATTCAGTTGAAGCCCATGAAGCCCATGAAGAGGATCAAGGCCCTCTCCTCCCCAGTAGACCACATCTCTCCCTTATCCTCTCCTCCCTGCGTGCCCTAGGATGGAGAGGGGATGGGCCTGGGTCCTCCTCTGACTGCTCAACCGGCCTCTGCCCTTCCCCAGCGTCCTCTTCCACCACCTCTGGAGCCACACTTCCACTCCCTGTCGGCTGTTCCTCCTCTCCCTCAGAGTCAGTCTCCACCAGGGGCATGACAGGTGCTCTCAGGCCTCTAGCAGGACCAGAACACAGAATAACTGTGTTGGATGGGACCTTGGAGGTCTTCTAGTCCAACCCCCTGCTCAGGCAGGAAACCCTATATCCTATTTTAGACAAATCTCTTCTTAAAAGCTTCCAGCGTTGGAGCATTCACAAAGTCTGATTAATTGTTCTAACTGTCAAGAAACCAGGTCTTTCAGAGTGTTTCAAAACCAAGGCCAATCTTATCCTTGCGAGGTTGAGGTTCCACAGAGAGGGAGCCACCACGGAGAAGGCCTTGCTTCTTGGTCCAACTTGACAGGCCTCCTCAAGGAAAAGGGCCCTCCTGTACATATCTACAGGAAACATTGATTGGCAAAGAAAAGTTTCTCCAATGCAGTGGTGGGATCTAACCGGTGTAACAACCGATTCGGTGAGCGCGCTCTCACCAAGCGAACTACTGGTTTGCATCGTTATTTTGTGAAGCCTAGGTCAGAACGGGTGGGTGGGGGAGAGAAAGACTGGGCCATGCAAGAGGCTGGCTGGAACACATGGCCATACATATGCAGCTCAATTGGTGCAATTAGATTTGCCTGTGTGTGTGTGTGTACATGCTCGTTGGCCCGCCGCTTGCAGAAACTGAGTTGCACACTTGCGTACTGCTTATAGGCCATGGGCCGGTAGTGGGGGCTGTGACCCGGTGGGGGTTGGGGACCCTCTGGTAGTGGGCCATAATCTGGTGGGAGTGGGGGTTGGGGACCCTCTGATCTACTTCATGTCTTATGCCAAACACACACACACACACACACACAAAGCAATGGACATGCTTGAAAACAACATGAAGCGGATGTTACTCAACAACCCCCTGTGAATCTACAGATGTAAGACACGCCACGACCACTCACACACACCCCCGGCTATGTCCTGCCTTCCAGATGTCAGAGCTCTCCAAAGCTATCAGCACTGCTTTAAAAGTTATTAAAGGAACCAGATGGCCAAGTTTACCGCTCCGTTTTAGGCTGTAATTATTTATAATCATAAGATCAAGTTTGTAAACACTGACCCGCCAGCCTATTAGTACTCTGCGAAGATGGGAGGTTATAAGCTCTATAAGTGATCAGCCTCCAAGAGACATGAAATCTCTCTCTCTCTCTCTCTCTCTCTCGGCCTCCTTTGCTTCTCTTTTGTCAACTCATAAAATATTTCTATGGTCTTGTTAGAGTTGCCAACAGAAAGGGAGGGGGGAGCAGAATATCCATCTACCTATCCCCAACCTTCATCCATCCATCCATCCAGCTATCATCCTTCCTTCCATCATTCTTCCATCATCCATCCATCCACCCATCATCCATCCTTCCCTCATCCATCCATCCATCCCTCATCCATCCATCCATCCATCATCCTTCCATCATCCAGCCATCCATTATCCATCCATCTTATCCATCCATCATCCATCTATCCATTCATCCAAACATCATCCATCCATGCAACCATCATCCACCCATCCATCATCTATCCATCCATCATCCATCCATCCTATCCATCCATCATCCATCTATCATCTATCCATTCATCCAACCATCATCCATCCATCCAACCATCATCCATCCATCATCTATCCATTCATCCATCCATCATCTATCCATCCATCCATCCATCCATCCATCATCCATCCATCATCCATCCATCTATAATGGCTCTCACACTTTTTCTTTCTGAAATAATTCAACCTCTAAAGCATAAGTTCAATTATTATTTTTTTCACCCAAAGGTCTATAGTCTAAAAGCTTTTCCGGTCAGCCCTAAATACAGATATTGTCTTTTGACTAATTAAGGAAGTCGGTTTAGCCTATCTCAGGAAGTTCATCAAGCATTCCTCCGTTGAGGATAGTGCCACCAAATCTTTCCATCTTTGTGCCTATTAATAGTCTCGTTGCAGTTATCAAACATAAAAACAAAGCTCCATTGTTTCTTTTTCCAGCTGTTTTTCCATCAATCCCAAAACAAAATGCCTCCAGTTTCAATTGCATATTTATCCTAAATAACCTCTGAATTAATGGATTTGCAGCCAAACTTTTCCAGCTTTCCTGTATGTCAAACAAGCATGATACAAATCTCCCTTCACCTCGTTTCCGTTTCTGATATAGGTTTCAGATACTTTTATAAGGGGGCCCCTAAATTTACGGACACAATCGAGCCTAAAATGTACGTTGCTAAGTGAGGATATTTGTTAAGTGAGCTTTGCTCTGTTTTATTACATTTCCAGCCACCGTTGTTAAGTGAATCTTGGCTTCCCCGCCGACTTTGTTTGTCAAAAAGTTACAGAAGTTAATCATGCGACTCCCAGGGACACTGCTACCGTCATAAATATGAACCAGTTGACAACGCTGTAAGTGTGAAAAACAGTCAGAAGTCACAGTGCCATTGTAACTTCAGTCACTAAATGAACCGTTTGAAATCAAAGACTACCTGAATATCCCTGGAAAAAAGGAAAGATGCAATTGTTTTAATCAAAAAGAAGAAGAAAAAAGTTCATTCGTTCAACAAAGTACCTTTGCGTGAATTTTCCGCCACCTTTGAAATTGTCCCCATTTTTTATTTAACTTTCAAGTTGAGAATTCTTACAAGAGAACTGAGAATAATTTTAAAGCTGTGGGTTTTTTAAAATGTCTTTAACACATTTTTGCAAAAAAAAAACCAAAAATTATTTTTTTCGAACAGTGATTTAAAACTCTGCCTGGAAATAAACTGGCAAGCCAGCACAAATTTTTCACCACTGATGAAATGCGTTTAGTACTCTTTGTCCCCGTTAAAAACCACCCCGTTCAATTTTGATCCAAATATATTGTATGATTAATCTTTATGTATAAAGATTTGTGTGTAAATATGTATCAGATATGTATAAAGCATATGTATGTATCTGACATATGTGTTCCTTTCATGAACAGGCTATGACCAGTTCTAGTCACCACAATATAAAAAAAAGTTAAGACTTTGGATTTTCTTTCTTTCTTTTTCTTTTCTTCCTTCCTTCGTTCCTTCCATCTCTTTCTCCCCCCTTCCTTCCTCTTTATAACTTCCTATTTCCTCCATTTCCCTGGCTGAGGTGGTTCTTTCTTTCTTTTTCTTTCTTGCTTTCCTTCTTTCCTTCCTTCTCTCTCTTTCTCCCCCTTCCTTCCTCTTTAAAACATCCTATTTCCTCCATTTCTCTGGCTGAGGTGGTTCTTTCTTTCTTTTTCTTTCTCATTCTTTCTCTCCTTCTCTCTCTCTTTCTCACTCTCTCTCTCTCTCTTTCTTTCTTTCTTTCTCCCACCCTTCCTTCATCTTTAAAACCTCCTATTTCCTTCATTTCCCTGGCTGAGGTGGTTCTTTCTTTCTTTCTTTCTTTCTTTCTTTCTTTCTTTCTTTCTTTCTTTCTTTCTTTCTTTCTTTCTTTCTTTTTCTTACTTTCTTTCCTTCCTTCCTTCCCCTCTCTCTCTTTCTTGCCATTTCTTCTCTCTCTCTTTCTCCCCACCCTTCCGTCCTCTTCAAAACGTCCTATTTCCTCTATTTTCCTGGCTGAGGTGGTTCTTTCTTTCTTTCTTTCTTTCCTTCCTTCCTTCCTTCCTTCCTTCCTTCCTTCCTTCATTCCTTCATTCCTTCCTTCATTCTCACTCTCTCTTTCTCCCCCCTTCCTTCCTCTGTAAAACCTCCTTTTTCCTCCATTTCCCTGGCTGAAGTGGTTCATTCTTTTTTTCTTTCTTTTTCTCTATTTCTCTGTCTGTCTGTCTGTCTGTTTGTCTCTCTCTCTCTCTCTCTCTCACACACACACACACACACACACCCCTCTGAAAAAATTGAATCCATTGAACCAGAATAGAGCTGGAAGGGACCTTGGAGGTCCTCTAGTCTAGCCCCCTGCTCAAGCAGGTGAACCATTGACTTACGGCCGTATATCTAGTGGAGTCCACGCCAAAGGCCTAATGGAATATTCCACGTCAATGAAATGTACTCATTTTATTTTCGGTTAACAACAGCAACAAAAATCCCTAATTTCCAGGGAGTGTGTGAAAATGAAATGTTCAGATCATGCAACACAACATGAATTCCTCAAATAGAGAAAAAGCCAAACACTGTTTCTTCTGCCTGCTCCCTTTCTCCAAACCTCATTAAACAAACTCATCAGATCCTTCTGGATGAAGACCAAAAGGTCTTCCAAAGATGATGATAATGATGATGATTATCTATATACATAAAAGCGAAATACCCCTCACGCATCATCACAAAATCTCCAGAACCGTAAAGCCTACAAACTTGAAATTTGGCACGTATGTACCTCTTGGCTCCTAGGGGCTCACTAAGAAAGGGTTTTTCCAAATGATCATATCAGAGCATTTAGAGTATTTCCTATATTATTATTATTATTATTATTATTAATTTATTATTATTATTATTATTATTTTATTATTATTACGCTCTGATGCTAAGGAGTTCTACTCCCCCTCCCCACCTGAAAAGAAATCTCTTCCAAAGGCAAAACACAAGCAGAGGAGAGGAGTTTCAGTTTCAGAGCACCAAGCAGCTTTAGTATAGAACAGTTGAGCTAAGCCACGCCCAGGCTCCTTGCTGTCTCCTTCTTGCTCAAATACCGTTTCAGTTTCCAAACAGCCCTCAACACTCTTACACACTAATCGGACGATGAAAGCCAGATGAAAACCGATGGATGCTGGTAGGCAAAGGCAGAATTTTTTCCCCTTTATTTTCCTCCCCAAAAATCTTGCCTGATCACATAGTTTCGTAGTGAAGCACAGGTACCCTGCTGGTTGTTGTTGTTGTTATTATTGTTATTATTATTCCAACATTATCCATATTTTGTAGGCTAATCTGATGACGCTGTATTCCTTCTACTGGTCCAAATATTTGGGGTAAGTGTTTGCCGATAGCTTGCAAAAACTTTCCTAATTGTCCTTCGCTTTTTAGCATTTTGAGATGTCAGAATACATTAGTCACGGTGAGATCATTTTCATTTCTGGGGCTTTTGAAAAAACACGGCTGGCATTGACATGTAATCCCTATTAGGGCGGGGGTCATTGTTAGGCTGCCAACTAAACTTTCTTTCAGGATGTTTGACAAGTCACGCAGGTCAAAATCCGAGACAACTGCAAGTCTTAACAGAATTAACAGGATAACAGAGTTGGAAGGGACCTGGGAAGGTCTTCTAGTCCAATCCCCTGCTCAAGTAGGAAACCCTATATCATTTAAGACCAAAAGTCTTCTTAAAAGCCTCCAGTGATGGAGACTTTTGAAAGCCTCCAGTGATGGAGCACCTGCAGCTCAGTGGCGAGATCCAACTGGTATAACAATCGGTTCGGTGAACACGCGCTGGTCCGTACTAGCCGAATCCCACTCCTGCTACAGCTTCTTAAAAGCTTCTAGTGTTGGAGCCAACCTACAACTTCTGGTGGCAAATCGTTCCACTAATTAATTGTTCTAAATGTCAGGAAATTTCTCCTGAGTTCTAAGTTGCTTCTCTCTTTGATGAATTTTCATCCGTTGTTTCGTGTCTTGCCTTCTTGGAGCAGTGGTTGCCAACCAGAGGGCCGGGGACCACTGGTGGTCCGTGAGAAAATTTTGGTGGTCCGCAGAGAAATGTCACCCCCAAAGCAATTAATTCAGGCTGCGCGGAAACACAAGGCTGCGCCACCCACATGGCCCGCGGGAACACAAGGCTTGCATCGCTTGCATTGCGAACAACACGAGGTAGTGAGAGGAGGGGGGGAAGGGTGGAGTGGGGGAACTTGCCCCACTCACCCCTTGCGCCTGGCCTGGCCACCGGGCTGCTTCCTTCCATGTTCTTCTTCTTCTGCTTATGGCTGCACGCAAGGAAAGCAGCAAAAGTCTTTCTTTCTCTCCCCCAAACTCTACCAGAAATGAGTCTTTGTGGCCCTGCAAGGCCTCCTGCTCCAAGGGGCTGTGCTGATGCGACAAGTCTCACAAAGAGAGTTTGGGAGAGAAAGAAAGACTTCTGCTGCTTCTGCTGCTTTCCTTGCATGAAGCCAAAAGTCTCTCTCCCCTGAGAACGAAGCTGGAGACGGTATCCTGCGATCCCAAATAAAGAATGATCCATCGGTAAGAAAACAGGGTGAGGGATTTTCCTGCAGACTTTTGGGGGGATTTTCCCAAGGTCTCTGGTACACGGGATTTAAAATTATGAGTTTGGTGGTCCCTGAGATCTAAAGGATTGGCGACACCTGCTTTGGAGAATAGGGTGACACACACGCTCCTCTTCTTTGGGGCAGCCCCTTAGATTAGATGGAAAATATTGCTCCCACAATTCCAGGTTTTTCAGTGAGGCTCTCAAAACTGGCTCCTTTGGGTAAGCATGATCTGCAGGAAATTGGTTGTCCTTCCCTTGCTTTTTAAGCTAGCTACAGGTAAAATTAAAGGATATATGATAGTTTTTACAGCCATGCCTGAAATCTATTTTTGGGAGGATGCTCAGCCAAAGCTCACATCGGAAAAGGACTGGGAAAAATATTTTTTTAAAAAAACAGACTGCATGGCTCCCTTCCAGAGCAACGTGTAGGACAGGCACAAATAAAGACAGCTAAATAAAAGTGCCAGATGACTTTAAGTAGGTTAAGTAATAGAAGAGAAAGAGAAGACAGAAAGAAAATCTCATGCTTCTCATTTGAGAAAGTTATTCTTCTATTTTTCCTTCTTTCAAAGCTGTCTAGAGGTATGCATGGGAATTTGTCTGGTTACCCAGTTCACAAAAAATATGACCCGCAAGTGACTTACAAGCATAACTGCAAATTCAACAGCCTGACAAAAACTAGGACTAAAACTCACCGTTGAGTCCTTGGTGCTCTCTAAGCTTGGTGGTTTTCTTGCCTACCAGCCATTTGGAAACCCGCCCTCATGAACAGACGAGTACCTAACATGAAGAATGACACCAGACCCACACCCACGAGGGCCACACAAGATGCTACCACCACACTTCCACGTAGAAAGCAGACTCACACCCACACAGAAGATGAGACACGACCACGGACCAGAAGCCGCACCGCAGCTGCATCACTACCCACTTCAAACCCCTCCGAGCCATACATGAAGCGAACTGACCCCCACCATGAAGCACGACCACGAACTCGAAGCCAAACAGCAAGATCACAGATCACCAGCTCAAATCCCCCAGCAACTAAGACTAACCTGAGCACAACCAAGCCCCCACCTGAACAGAACACACCTCCAGCCAATCAGAACACAGCCAACCCCCAACCAATCAGAACACAGCCAACCCCAAAACCAATCAGAACACACCCCCACCCAATCAGAACACAGCCAAGTCCCCACCCAATCAAGTCACACCCCACTAGCAGTTAAAAGGAAGAAGCAGCTGCAAGCTCACATCACTCTGAGAAGCACAGAGCGGAAGACACAAGCCTGAAGATGATGAATGAGACTTCATCGAAACGTTGCCTAGATACTTCCAATCTTACGCGGGGAAAAACCCGAATAACCAAAGATCGATATCTATCTATCTCTCTCTCTCTCTCTCTCTCTCTCTCTCTCTCTCTCTCTCTCTCTCTCTCTCTCTCTATATATATATATATATATATATATATATATATATATATATATATATATATATATATGTTATTTTATATATCCGTAGTTTTCTGAGCAAGCCGTTGGCGAGGCCACTCGCCATCTCAGGCTGAGTGCTCGGCAGTGCCGTGCAAGCAGTGCTTGCACACTGCTTGCACTGGCACTAAGCCGAAGCACCAGCCTGAAGATGGCGAGTGGGACCTGCCAACGTTCAGATACTTTGAATCTTACGGGGAGAGAACCGAATAACCAAAGATCCACATACAAATACCCGCGAGAACCTCAGAAAACAAATAATATATATATATATATATATATATATATATATATATATATATATATATATATATATATATATATATATATTCTGAAACCACTGTAAAGTCTGAAGACAGACGGACACAATACAGAAGCCTGATGATGGCAGATGAGATTCTGCTGAAACGTTGCTACAACTTTAAAAGAACTACAATGCGTGGGAAAATACCCGAATAACCGAACACCATACATTATATATATATATATATATATATATATATATATATATATATATATATATATATATATATATATATATATATATATATATATACATACATACACACACACATACACACACACACACATATATATATATATGAGAGGGGAGGGAGGGAGTATAAAGAGAGGGTGAGAGAGAGAGAGGAAAAGGCAAAATTCAAATTAGAGTAAAACAAGAGTCAGTCATCACTACATCATAAAATAAATCCTTAAACCCTCAGCTAAGCATCTTCTGTGTTTCTAACTGTAATGAAGCAGAATTCAATAATTTGCAAATGCTTTTATTTGCTTTTTATATTAAAAGAGAGACCACATTTAGCACATGTTCATTGTAAAGAAAATTCACACTGGGACATAGGCAAATAACGGACACTTTTCATTAAGTTTTATTGTTTACACAGTTGGTAATCATTTGACCCAACGCCTGGGTCTTTTTTTAAAAAAAAAAAAAAAGCTCATCCCAGATGTTTGCCTTGCTGAAAAAAAATAAAATAAAGAGGAACAAAACTCCTTTTAAAACAAAGGGAGCCAAATTCATCTTGGGGAAAAATAGCTTTGAAAAATCTTACACCCCCATATGAGTTCAATAATTGCAAGGAAGATTTTAAATGACTCTCTTGAGTTCCAAGGCATAAAATATTACAGTGCATTTTTTTTTTCCTTTCCGCTTGTCACAGTTCCACAGAGGGCTTGTGGAGACCCAAACTTCTGTCGTTTTAATCTCAGAATGGCTCTGGAATTGCTTAACATTAAAAGAAACAACGACAAGCTAAACGGACTTTGCTATCGATCCAAGTTTGGGATCAACCCAATCACGGAACCTCTTCCATCATATCTGCAGGTTCCAAAAACACATAAAGAGGGTTGTTTTATAGAGTAGTATTAGTTCCTCCCTTGAACTCGATTGTATCCCTCTGTTAATGCAATTTAGGATTGCATTGGCTTTTTTGGCTGCTGCTGCACACGGCTGGCTCCTATTTAGGTGGTTGTCCAATTCAATTTCAATGAGGGCCACATCAAAGCTGTGCTTGACCTCGGAGAGGTGGGGACGCATGGCCGACTGGGTGGGTGTGGCCAGGGGTGGGATTCTATCGGTTCTGTCCACTTCTGTAGAACCAGTTGCTCTGAAAAGCAGCAAACAGAGAGCATACATAGAACTTGGTTCTATGTCTGCTGCTGTTTTGGCCCACCCGCCTGCCTGGGTTCTTACCTGTCTTTTATTTCCTGCGTTTTCAACCACAGCTGCTTTGCGCGACACAGCTGCGGTTGAAAAAGCAGGAAAAAAGTGCTTTTTCAACAGCTGCACACCGGCGCGCAGCGCTGCTCAGCTGTCCAGGAAGCTAGATGACGACGATATACACGCGGGTGCAAAATGTAAAATCACCGAACCGGTATTTACACCGGTCGGATCCCACCCTGGGGTGTGGCCAATTGGGTGGGCACGGACAGCTTGACGCCACTCCCCACACTGCTGGCATGTTTCCTCTTTGCATTGGGTAGACCGGGCCGAAGTGATGTTGGCTGGCCCCTTACATTTCCCACGGGCCGGATCCAACCACATCACGAGCCAGTTCTGGCCCACGGGCCTCATGTTTGACACCCCTGTACTATTAACATGTGGACGGAGTACCAGGAAAGGTAGAGATCCTGATAACCGATCTAAGACCTTCTTTGAGTAATGGCATGAGTAACCGATGAAGTCACACATCCCCAATTCTCAACATCCCACCTGCAGGTGGCAACAATGGGGCATCTGTCCTCCCCAGAAGCGTCAACGCTCTGCAGACGCCACATTACACTCTGCGATTGTATAGAGAGGAGGTACGGGAGGGGGGGGAAACAATGGCATCTGTCAATCACAGAGAGCAAAGGACAGCAGCCAACGCTTAACAGGAAAAGGCAACAGGAGGCCCAGTGGCTAAGAGGGCTTGGCATTCCATTCCAAAGTCAACTGAAAACCCATAAACAGGTCCAGAGGGGTCTTTAAAAAGAGGGCTGGCCTTGGGGAAGAAGGGGTAGAAGCACTAAAGCGGCTTTTATGCCATTATAGTGCAAGCTTTGCTTCCTTTCTACCTTTGCTCTGTGGAAACATCTGCACCTAAATGTCACCAAGGAAATGCAATTCGTTTTCCAAATAAATCCAGTCCACAGGCCCATTCGGCCTAGAATAGGCCAAATCTGCCACTAGATTATTTTCTAAAATCCATGCAGGCTAGCTATTTTACATAACACTAAGCTTGTCTTCCTGCTACAGAAAGTTTTGGAATGAAGAATGGAATGGAATAGAATAAGATAGAAGTAGGAGTAGGAGTAGTAGGAATTGAGTAGAGTGGAGTGGAGTGTGGAGTGGAGTGGAGTAGAATAAGAATAGAATTAGAGTAGACTAGAGTAGAGTACAGTAGAGTAGAGTACAGTAGAGTACAGTAGAGTGGAATAGAATCTAAAAGGGACCTTAGAGATCTTCTAGTCCAACCCCCATTCAAGCAGGAGACCCTTCACCATTCCTAACAGAGGGCAGTCCAATCTCTTCTTAAAAGCCTCCAGTGATGGAGCAACCATAACTTCTGAAGGCAACTTCTGTTCCACTGGTTGTTCATCCTCACTGTTAGGAAGTTTCTCCTTAATTCCAGATTGTTTCTCTCCTGGATTAGTTTCCATCCATTGTTTCTTGTCCTACCCTCAGGTGCTTTGGAGAATAATTTAACCCTCTCTTCTTGGGGCAGCCCCTCAAATACTGGAAGACTGCTATCATGTCACCTCTCGGCCTTCTTTTCTCTAGTATGGCCAACCCAAATCTAATAGGAATAAGCTGACTCCCTTTTCTTTGGGGCAGCCCCTGAGATATTGGAAGGCTGCTATCATGTCACCCCTAGTCCTTCTCTTCATTAAACTAGACATACCCAGTTCCTGCAATTGTTCTTCGTATCTTTTAGCCTCTGGTACCCTATATATCAGAAAGGTCGGCAGTTTGGCGGTTCAAATCCCTAGCACTGTGTAATGGAGTGTGCTCGCGTTACCTGTCCCAGCTTCTGCCAACTTAGCAGTTCGAAAGCAAGTAAAAAATGGAAGTAGAAAAACAGGGAGCCGTTTGGTGGGAAGGGAACAGCGTTCTGTGCGCCTTATCAGCATTTAGTCATACCGGCCACATGACCACAGGGACGTCTTCGGACAGCGCTGGTCCTTTGGCTTTGTAACAGAGATGAGCACCGCCCCCTAGAGCCAGAAAGACTAGCACGTATGTGCGAGGGGAACCTTTACTTTTACATTTTTACCGTACAATCATCAGGAACAATATCTTGTATATATTTTCAGGGCTCAGAGTAACACAGTTCAGCTAAAGGTTAGAAGGTAGGCTAAGACCTTTACCTTATCAATACCCAGTAAGTAATAATACCTCAATATCTGAATAACACATAGTTTAGCAATACACAAATAAAATTTGGTGAAGGCTCAACGACTTGGGCCATCTTATCACTGTAAACTAAAATAGAAATATTTGTGGATGGGGAGCAGGGGGAAGGAAAAATTCAGTCAAAAGATGAGAGTTCAGATGAAGAATTGAAGCTGAATGAAAATTGGAGTCTCTTCCCCGAGGAGGAGTGTGACATCTTAGCTTGAAATGCAGCCCTTCCTCGCTCTGGCTCTCGGATCCCGCTGGATGAATGCGGTGGGAAAATATTTGGCTGAAGCTTTCTCCTCCATGCTCTCTTCCAGCTGGAACTTTTTCTTCTGTCCTCCAGAGGTTTTCCACACCCATGTGCCTTCCCTCCGTATCTTGCCTCTTTCAGATCTTCCACTCACTCACAAAACTGTCCCAACTGCTTTCTCCTACACTACACTAAAAAAACTTTTGAGAAGGAAGGAAAGAGGAACGGGGAGGAAGGGAAGAAGAAGAAGAAGAAGAAGAAGAAGAAGAAGAAGAAGAAGAAGAAGAAGAAGAAGAAGAAGAAGAAGAAGAAGAAGAAGAAGAAGAAGAAGAAGAAGAAGAAGAAGAAGAAGAAGAAGAAGAAGAAGAAGAAGAAGAAGAAGAAGAAGAAGAAGAAGAACAAGAACAAGAAGAACAAGAAGAAGAAGAACAAGAAGAACAAGAAGAACAAGAAGAACAAGAAGAAGAAGAACAAGAACAAGAACAAGAACAAGAACAAGAAGAATTACAAGAAGAACAAGAAGAAGAAGAATTACAAGAAGAACAAGAAGAAGAAGAATTACAAGAAGAACAAGAAGAAGAAGAATTACAAGAAGAACAAGAAGAAGAACAAGAAGAAGAACAAGGAGAGGAGGAGGAAGAAGAAGAAGAAGGAGAGGAGGAGGAAGAAGAAGGAGAAGGAAGAAGAAGAAGACGACCACCCCCTGGTCATCTTCTTATTTTGCTGTCTCTTGGATTATAGAGAAAGCAAAGATGTCTCGGATGTCTAATAAGTAAAATGAAGACAAGGCAGATCAATTGAAAATTGTTCACAGAAGAACAATTTTCACTCCTAACGTTTATCCATTATATGAGTTGTCATCACCTCACAGATTCACCAGGTGGGGCCCCACACTTAACCACCTACCTAGGGTAAAGGATTTAGGAGTTGGAACATTTACATCCCAACATTTACATCCCAACAGCTCATTGCCTCCTCACCTAATAAGCCTGTCCATACTAGCTGAGAAAAGAAACTACCCTGGTGGACATATATGAAGTCCCACCTAACCAACTCACTCCGACTGAAGAAGCTACCTGGACAAGCTGTGAAACTTTTAAACCAACAAGGAAAGAAGTCCAGTTGCCTGGACTCAAATTCTATCTGGATGACTAAGAATTTTCATCAACATGTTGTTGTTTGGCCCAACCAAGCGCAGAAGAACGCTCCTTGCACAGAGTGCATTAGTCAATCAAAATAAAAGAATAAAAGAGTTGGAAGGGACTTTGGAGGTCATCTAGTCCAGGGGTCACCAACCTTTTGGACCTCAGGGATCACCAAACTCATAATTTTAAATCCCGCAGACCAGAATCCCCAAAAAAGTCTGCAGGAAAATTCCCTACCCCATTATCCTACCAATTAATCATTCTTTATTTGGAATCGCAGGATACCGTCTCCAGCTCCGTTCTAGGGGGGGGGGAGACTTTTGGCTTCATGCAAGGAAAGCAGCAGAAATCTTTCTTTCTCTCCCCCAAACTCTGCCAGAAATGAGTCTTTGCCAGTGCAGCCTCTTGGAGCAGGAGGCCTTGCAGGGTCCCAAAGACTAATTTCTGGCGGAGTTTGGGGGACAGAAAGAAAGGCTTTTGCTGCTTTCCTTGCATGCAGCCAAAAGCAGAAGAAGAAAGAAGCAGAAAGAAGCAGCCTGGTGGCCAGGCGAGGTGTGTGGGGTGAGTGGGGTAAGTTCCCCTTCCTCCCTTTCCCCCCTCCCCTCACTACATTGTGTTGTTTGCAATGCAAGTGACGCAAGCCTTGTGTTCCTGCGCAGCCTGGATTAATTGCTTTGGGGGGTATTTTGGGGGTGACATTTCTCTGCAGACCACCAAAAGTTTCTCACGGACCACCAGTGGTTGGATACCACCATTGTAGTCCAACCCCCTGCTTACGCAGGAAACCCTATACCATTTCCTATACCAATAGCTGTCCAATCTCTTCTTAAAAACCCCCAGTGTTGGAGCATCCACAACTTCTGGAGGCAAGTTGTTCCACTGATTGATTGTTCTCGTTGTCAGGAAATATCTCCTTAGTTCTAGGTTGCTTCTCTCCTAAGTGAGTTTCCATCTGTTGCTTCTTGTCCTGCCTTCAGGGGCTTTGGAGAATAACTTGAACCTCACCCCCCTCTTCTTTATGGCAGCCGAAAAGGCAACCTAACTAGGTTTGGGAATGGACAGGCTGCCTCCAGGTCAGTCTTGACTAAAATCAGGACGATTTATGAGAAATTGAGAATTATGAAGATCAAAAAGTCCATTATTTGAACACCGTTCTTTTTCCCAAACCAATTCAAACAACAGCAGAACTCTTTAAGACCTTACAAATTCGACAAGCCAGCACATTCCACTAGAAGAAGAAATATCCGCTTGTCAGTACAATCTTGCCATTTTCCTACTTGTTTTTCCCATCTCAAAGTGATGGAGAAACAAATGTTTTCTTCTTGCCAAAGCATTGTTGCCAAAGTTGCTATCATTCCAAGCAGTTACCCAATTTATTAAGAAAACTTCAAAACTGCGGCACGCTGCTACTCACTGCAGGGACATCAACAAGCAACGAATTGGGCAAATTGCTGGGGATTTTTTTTTCTTGCACAAGAGATTGTTTCCCACATGTTATTTTAATGGGTTATTTTCCCCGAATGCAAGGGCTACAAACTCAGTTCAAATATTTTTAAAAGCTGGGGTCATCTGCGCCGAAGTGAGATGTCTCTATGTTGTCCACGTTTTTAAACACATGTTGTGTTGCCTGTTGCTTGTTATTTTAAAGTTATTTTAAGCAGAGGTGAAATGCTGCCGGTTCGGCATGGTTCGCCCGATCTGGTAGTAAAAAAATACTACCGGTTTGGCCGAAACGGTATTTCTGACGATCAGCTAGGCGACGATCAGCTGTGCCGCGTGATTTAGATTAGCTAGAAAGCAGGAAATTGTCAGGTTTCTTGCTTTCCAGCTAATCTAAATTGCACGGCACAGCTGATCCTCCCCTCGCTGTTGTACTTACTTCAGAAGCCCCCACCCCCACCCCATTTGTGCTCCCAGGCTTCCCTGAGGCCTAGTAGGCCAAAAATGGGGTGCAGGGAGTGCTTCACGCCCCCCTCACCCCATTTTTGCTTCCAGGAGGCTTCCCTGAGGCCTAGTAGGCCAAAATCGGGGTGTAGAGGGTGCTGCACACTCCCTCACTCCATTTTTGCTTCCAGAAGGCTTCCCTAGGCCCAGTAGGACAAAAATGGCGTGCGGGGGGTTCTGCACAGCCCCCCTCACCCCATTTTTGACTCTCCCATCACATGACCACATAGCCACACCCACCCAGTCACATGACCACATAGCCACGCTCACAGAACCGGTAGTAAAAAAAAATTGAATCCTACCACTGATTTTAAGGTATGTATTTTTATTGTTCTGTTGTTAATGACACACCAGTCGGGTCAGCTTCATGAGATGGGCAGCTATATAAATTTAATTTCATAAATTAATAAATACACAAATACACCCAACTTGGACTTTTTGTTTATTTTTGGATCTGGGATCTATTCCCACAGCTGGAATGATTAAAAACAAGATGAATGCATTAATTTGATTTGTGTTCTCTCATCTTTCTGGTCGTGTAATTCTTTTAAAAAAAATATCTAAACTTTTTTACTATCAGTCCTTAGAGGAGAAAAGGAAGAACTCGGATCAAATCAATACTAACAATATTGTAAATGGGGAGAAAGGTATAATTAAAAGATTGGGATGGTTTGAGAAAGAAGAAAACCAAAGCATATGTGATAAAACAAAAACAACGCTTCAACAATATTTCCCCAAACTTTCTAAAAGAGCATAGTTTTGTGACAAAATACCACACTGTGGAATGTTAATGAATATAAATATGAAACCAAAATGAGTTTTCATTTCTTTGGAAATCCTGCACAGGCAGAAGAATCTCAAGCATTTTTAAAGTGTCCAAAAATATTTAGAGATTACCATGTTTCCCTGAAAATAAGGCCCTATCTTATAGATTTTTTGTCTCCAAAAAAGACACCAGGTCTTATTTTAGGGGGAACGTCATCCATTGACTAACTTCACTTGCGTGCGTTGCCCCCGGCCTCCTTTTCGCTGTCAGAGGCCTTCAGGAACTTCTTCTGCAGCTGGCAAGGCTTTCCTGATGGTCTCTGCAGCCAGTAACAGAGCTCTGGATCGATCCAGAGCTTTGTAATCCACTACAGAGGTCTTTAGGAAAGCCTGGCCAGCCTTGCCGGCTGCATAAGAAATAGGCCGGCAAGGCAGGTGTCGGGGTGTGCAAGGCCTGGCTATACCTGTCCAAAGGTAAGTAGTAGGGGAGCTCCACCCCCTCATTCCCCACCCTGGCTTATTTTTTACCCGTCCACTGTGAAGTGGGTGGGATCTTAATTAGGGCTTATTTTGGGGTAGGGCTTATATTGGGTGCACATGTAAAAAATAAGGCTAGGACTTACTTTCAGGGTAGGTCATATTTTCAGGGAAACAGGGAAGCAATAAACTTCAGGAAATTTTCATTTTAATGACAGCCTCCCCTGGGCTCCAGAGGCCCTCAGGAGGCTGAAAATGGGTACTTCTGGTATTTCGGAAGGCCCGCTTTCAGCCTCCTGAGGCTCCAGGAGGCTTCCCTCAAGCCTCCGGAAGGGCAAAAACAGCCTCAAACAGGCCGAAAATCAGGTGGGAGGCGTGTGCATGTGCAATGCAGGTAAGGGGGCAGGGCAGGGGTGTTGTGAACATATGCACATGGGAGGGCGGGGTGCATTGCATTGTGGGTGCCGGCACGCACGCACTTTCAGCACACCACAACAAAAATTTCGCTCTCACTGAGCTAGGCCTTTAATAGACTTGATTAAGCTGACCCCAAATACAGAACCTCCCACCATTGTTAAGCAAAATCACTGCAGTTGTTGCTTTGGTCACACAGTTGTTAAGCGAATCTGCCTTCCCCATTGACTTTGCTCATCTGGAGGTCACAAAAGGGGATCATATGACCCTGGGGATTTGCTGCAACAGTCGTTAAGTGTGAAAAACGGTCGCAAGTCACTTTTATTTGCACCATTGTCACTTTGAGCAGTCATTAAATAAACTATTGAGAGTCAAGGACTGCCTGTATCAAATTGTGAGGCTACAAGGATAGAATGGTTAATTTTATTTATTTTTAGCAGAAATGGATTACTGGAGGCATTATTGAAGCTATTAAGAGTCTGGATCATTTAAGAACTCCAGAATTAACAGCACAACTATAATTAGGTCTAATGCTAAAGATCAGCCACCTTCTATCCTCATTCTAACTCAAAGCACCATCAGGTGAAGGTGAGTCCTCGCTCCCACAACTTCCGACCATGTTTCCTTCTGGTTAGTTGGCAGGTGCAGGAAAATTCTGCAAATCCAGTGAAATATGTACATACCAGAATACTAGATTCTGTAACGGCTTCATTCCTTATGATTAGGGGCCTGGAGGCTAAAACATACGAAGAACCGTTGCAGGAACTGGGTATGTCTAGTCCGATGAAAAGAAGGACTAGGGGAGACATGATTGCAGTGTTTCAATGTCTCAGGGGCTGCCACTAAAGAAGAGGGAGTCAAGCTATTCTCCAAAGCACCTGAAGGCAGGACAAGAAGCAATGAATGGAAACTAATCAAGAAGAGAAGCAACTTAAACATAAGAAATTCTATTCTATTCTATTCTATTCTATTCTATTCTATTCTATTCTATTCTATTCTATTCTATTCCATTCCATTCCATTCCATTCCATTCCATTCTTCTATTCTATTCTATTTTTATGCCATCTGCCTTGTAAATTCACATTCTCTTTCTTTCTTTCTTTCTTTCTTTCTTTCTTTCTTTTTCTTTCTTTCTTTCTTTCTTTCTTTCTTTCTTTCTTTCTTTCTTTCTTTCTTTCTTTTCTTTCTCTCCCTCCCTCCCTCCCTCCATCTATCTATATTACATCATACACACACACAGACATACAAACTAGACTGATGTTTCTCTGTGTCATATACTTGTGTATGTAGGTATATGCATATTGGTTTTCCTTTTGAGAGCTAAATGCAATGAAATTTCATTGCTGATTAGTGTATATTTAAAGTGACAATAAAGTTCTATTCTATTCTATTCTCTGACCTATTGTATTCTCTATTATCCTATTCTCTATTATTCTACTCTATTACTCTATTCTCTATTATTCTACTTTATTATTCTATGCTACTCTACTCTATTCTATATTCTATATTCTATTCTCTATTCTCTATTCTGTTCTGTTCTATTTCTATTCTATCTACTCCATGTTTACACATTAATTCTGTCCAGCACAAACAGCACTGGTTCTGTTTTGCCGGAGTGAACCTTTACAGATTGAACAGGATCTAAATAATTTCTTTCCTGGACCTTCCGACTGGAATATTTTTAAGAGGAGATACCAAGAGATGAAGCTAAAATCACCCTCCCTCCACCTTTCTCCCATGGCACACAGGGAGTTATAAATCTCAGAAAACACCCTTCTAGGCAATGCAAAGCTAATTGTACCTCTGGGGCAGAGACAAAAGCAAAGCCTCAAATCCTAGTTAATGCGGAGTGGCTCAAAAGAATGAGATAGACACAGAGAAATGGAGAAAGCCCAGAAGCCCAGAGAGAGATACCGTATTTGCCGGCGTATAAGACGACCGGCGTATAAGACGACCCCCACCACCACCGGAAACGCCCTCCAGAAATCCCTGGGGCTGCAGCGGCAGGGCAGAGTGCCAGGGGCGTGGGAAGAGCAGTAAGGCTGCAGCCTCGGGCGGAGCGAGGCGAGCGGGATGAAGCGGAAGCGACGCAGGGGATCCAGGAAGCCAGAGGCGCTTGCGTCCAACAAGCATCCGAAAGCCGGCAGTGGATATACCGGTGTATAAGACGACCCCCCACTTGGAGGCATGTTTTTCGGGGCAAAAAGTCGCCTTATACGCCGGCAAATACGTAGTTCTATGAGGATGCTCCCCGAGTCCTTGGTGCTGCCTGAGCTTGGCTGTTTTCCTGCGGACATTTCATAGCCCAACTAGGGAACGTCATCAATGCAAGGAGGAGGAGGAGGAAGAGTGTGAGGTCCTTGGTGCTCTCTGAGCTTGGTGGTTTTCTTGTAGACATTTCATGACCCAACTAGATAACATCATCAGTGCTAAACAGCACTTAACAATGAACTTAAGGACCACCATCAGTGAGCTGTTGGACAGTATGACCTGGTCTGTTGTGTGGATGCTTGTGTGTTTTTAGGAGGCGGGAAATTTTGGCAGGTGGGGAGGTGTTTGGGGATTGTCATGTGTGTCCATGTTGAGTCTGGTCTCTGGGTGTTACGTGAATTTCGTTGCATGTTTATACAGTGTATATATGTACAATGACAATAAAGAATTCAATTCAATAAAGAGAAAAGCAAGTAAGATGATTAAAGGCCTGGAGACCAAACCATAGGAAGAACAGCTGCAGGATTTGGGTATGGCCAATTTAGATAAAAGAAGGACTGGGAGGAACTTGATAGCAGTATTCCAGCTGCAACAAAAAAAGAGGGGGTGGTCCTTTTAACTGCAGCTAGAATTGTATTTGCTCAAAATTGGAAAAATGAAATTATCCCGATAGAGGAGGAGAAAATAATGGAATGTGCAGAGATGAGTAGATTTGACACTGGCAATTAGAGAGCAAGAAGACAAAGAATATTATAAGATATGGGATTTATTTTATCAATGGCTAGATAGAAAAATAGGAACATGAAATATATTATAATAGAAATATAATGCAATAGTAAATACAATACAATAGTAATGATATGTTATAATTGATTGTGATGGAATGGATTAGAATCTGAATTAGAATCAGTAAGAACTGAGATTTGCTCTAAAAGGATAGTGCGGATCTGAAATCAAAGTCTTAATGATGATGTAATAATAATATAACATGACATGGAAAGTTGATTAATATAATTTGAATGTAAACTTAAATCTAAGAGGAAAGGAGTATAGACATTATGCACAAGAAATATATACCAACTGACACACTGTACAATTGAAAGAAGGTTTTGTTTATTGTTTTATGTTTATGTTTGTTTATGTTTGTTATTAAAAAAATTACAAAAAAATACAAAAAAGAGGGGGGGCATTTATTTTACAAAGCACTCGAGGGCAAGACTAGAAACAATGGATGGAAACTAATCCAGGAGAGAAGCAACCTGGAATTGAGGAGAAACTTCCTAACAGTGAGGACAATTAACCAGTGGAACAGCTTGCCACCAGAAGATAGATAGAAAGATAGAATTCTTTATTGGCCAAGTGTGATTGGACACACAAGGAATTTGTCGGTGCAAATGTTCTCAGTGTACATAAAAAGAAAAGATTCATTCGTGCTTCCATCACTGGAGGCTTGAAGAATAGACTGGACAGCCACTTGTCTGAAATGGTATGGGATGCTGGAGCAGGGGGTCAGGCTAGAAGACCTCTAATGTCCCTTCCAGCTGAATTGAACTGAAAATAGAGTGAACCTGCCTCTTAGCTAAGCTTTGTCCCTGGCATTCTTCCCACGTTAACTGGATGCCAGAGACCTGGGAGAAACGTTTTCTGTTCGTTTCACCTTCTCCTTCCTTGCAAGATTTTAAAGATGGTGTAGGGAGAAAGGTCACTTATCAATCTTGTATATCTGTCCCACGGTGAGCTCCATTCCCTTTAAAACTACAGTTGCTTGTACAAAGCTACCTTGTCCTGCTTTGAACGTCTCGGATGTCAATTCATTTGGACAAAAGACCTGCCTGGCTAATATTTTCCCAAGCTTCGAGCGCCAAATGTTAATTTTACCTACTTGTTTTCTTTGGGGGAAACCTGTGCTCTGCATCTACTCTTTCTGATAGCCGTTTGCAGCCCTTTTATTGCCCCCCCCCCCCCCAAGGAGAAGATGTGATTGCTTTAGCACAGTGGTCGCCAACTGGTGGGCCAGAGACCACTGGTGGTCCATGAGAAAATTTTGGTGGTCTGCAGAGAAATGTCACCCCCCAAAGCACACCCCCCCCAAAGCAATTAATCCAGGCTGTGTGGGAACACAAGGCTGCGCTGCCCACATGGCCCGCGGGAACAGAAGACTTGTGTTGCTTGCATTGCGAACAAAATGAGGTAGGGAGGGGAGGGGGGAAAGGGCGGAGGGGGGAAACTTGCCCCATGTGCCCCATGCACCTTGCCTGACCACCGGGCTGCTTCTTTCCACTTCCTTCTTCTTCTGCTTTTGGCTGCACGTAAGGAAAGCAGATAAAGTCATTCTTTCTCTCCCCCAAACTCCACCAGAAATGAGTCTTTGGGACCCTGCAAGGCCTCTTACTCCAAGAGGCTGCCCCGGGCGCATTTCTGGCGGAGTTTGCAGGAGAGAAATAAAGACTTCTGCTGATTCTGCTGCTTTCCTTGCATGAAGCCAAAAGTCTCTCTTTCTCTCTCTCTCTCTCTCTCTCCCGCAATGAGAACAGAGCTGGAGACGGTATCCTGCAATCCCAAATAAAGAATGATCGATCGGTAGGAAAACAGGGTGGGGTTTTTTCCTGCAGACTTTTTTGGGGATTTTCCCAGGGGCTCTGGTCCACAGGATTTAAAATTATGAGTTTCGTCGTCCCTGAGGTCCAAAAGGTGGGCGAGCCCTGCTTTAGCAGGTTCGGGAGCTGAGCAAGCAAAGTATCGGGATAATCTTGCTCTAGAAAAATCAAGTTAATGCTATGGGGAAACCTAGCTAGCTTGTCTTCATTCGTACGTGTTGAGATATATTTTACGGCTGGCTTTTAAGGATGCCCACAGAAAGATCTGGAAGCCTGGCACACAGACAAATGTACCATCAACAGATACACAGAGATAAGCAACGTGTACACACCATTCAAAAGAGACATTAAAAAAAAGGAAATAAAATGATCAAAATGTTTCCTCACCACCAATCAAAACCCAAATAAAGTGTGATTAACAGCAAGATTAAAACCTGAACAGTCAATATTTTAATCAAGGGACTACCAATTCAGACGAATAAGATAAAAGTGAGGAACCAAGTTCACTCCCATCAATGCTGATAGGGCGAGGAACCAGAGAGCAAGCCCATTCTCTTCTAGCACTGATGATATTACCTATTTGGGTCATGAAATGTCTGCAAGAAAACAACCCAGCTCAGAGAGCATCAAGTTCAACCCTGAATTTACAATTATCTTCTAGCAGAAAGATCTCTTGTCTACAATATAAGGCAGTAAATAAGCACCTCAGAAATTCAAATGTTGGATCAATCCTTGTAATCAATTGGGAAGATTTGGTTTATTTTATGTAAATTGCAAGTGGAATGTCTTCTGAACACCAAGTTTGTATAGGGGGAAAGAGAAAAAAAAAAAGCTGTGTTAAAAGAGTTTAAATGAATCATGCAGAAAATGTATAGAATGCATTTCCAGACTCCACTTTAACTAAAGCTACCACTTTAGGATGCCAGAATCCAGATATTATTAGAGGGCAGCCATTGCTGGGAGAGGGTTTCCTGCTTGAGCAGGGGGGTGGACTAGACGACCTCCAAGATCCCTTTCCACACTGTTATTCTGACCTCTTAAAATTCCCAGAAAGGATTTGAGAAAGGAACAACAGAAAAAGCACAGGATTTCCTGGGCCGTTGAAAAAAAAACCCACAGGGATTTTATTGGAACATTCACCGCCCCCCCATAAAATAGATGAATAGAACATTAATAAGTCACATTAACTCGTCCTCTCTTTACTGGGTAGGATCAAATCACCGTATGACGTGAGTTTTCGCTAACTTTCAATAACCCCAGCACCGTCGAGTATCACACAGAAGATACAGAACAGATTTCTAGCATGATAGGAAGCAGATCCTAACATGCCATCAAGAGAAGGAGCAGGCCTTAGCCCTCTCCGTGCAAATCTTTGAAGCCAAACTCTTCATAAACAGATTCGTTTTCATGTACTAAGTTTCACATTCCAGACTCCAGACAGAGAATTCAGACATTTTAATTGACTGCATCTTACTATACTCTCCGTAAAATACTACATATGTATGTGTGTGTGTGTGTGTGTGTGTGTGTGTGTGTGTATGGATGGATCTTTGGTTATTCGGGTTTTCTCCCGCGTAAGATTGGAAATATCTAGGCAACGTTTCGATGAAGTCTCATTCATCATCTTCAGGCTTGTGTCTTCGGCTCTGTGCTTCTCAGAGTGATGTGAGCTTGCAGCTGCTTCTTCTTTTTAACTGCTGGTGGGGGTGTGATTTGATTGGGTGGGGCTTGGCTGTGTTCTGATTGGGTGGGGGTGTGTTCTCATTGGTTGGGGTTTGGCTGTGTTCTGATTGGTTGGGGGTTGGTTGTTCTGATTGGCTGGAGGTGTGTTCTCTTCAGGTGGGGGCTTGGTTGTGCTCAGGTTAGTCTTAGTTGCTGGGGGATTTGAGCTGGTGAGCTGTGATCCTGCTGTTTGGCTTCGAGTTCGTGGTCGTGCCGCATCTTCATGGTGGGTGTCAGTTCGCTTCATGTATGGCTCGGAGGGGTTTGAAGTGGGTAGTGATGCAGGTGCAGTGCGGCTTCTGGTCCGTGGTCGTGTCTCATCTTCTGTGTGGGTGTGAGTCTGCTTTCTACGTGGAAGTGTGGTGGTGGCATCTTGTGTATATATATGGTATTCAGTTTTGTTCGGCTATTTTCCCACGTCATTGTAGTTGTGCTTTTAAAGTTGCAGCAACGTTTCGGCAGAATCTCATCTGCCATCATCAGGCTTCTGTGAACACTATACAGAAGCCTGATGATGGCAGATGAGATTCTGCCAAACGTTGCTACAACTTTAAAAGCACAACTATAATGACGTGAAAATACCCTAACAAAACTGAATACCATACATGTAAGTACCGCGAAAACTTAAGAAAAACATACACACACACACACACACACGCCGTTTCTCGAAAATAGAACCTACCCTGAAAATAAGTCATAGCTTGATCCCCCATCCCCACCCTATCTTAATTTTTACCTGTTCACTCTGGAGTGGGCGGGATCTTAATTAGGGCTTATTTTGGGGAGGGGAGGGCTTATATTCGGCACATGTATAAAAATCAAACTAGGACTTATTTTCAGGGTAGGTCGTATTTTGAGGGAATTAGGATAGTTATACATCTTTCCTATGATTTGTTTTAATGGTTCAGATTCACTTGAGAATCTGACTACAGATTCTGAGCCTTATTTTTTTAAAAAATAATAATAATCATGATATGTATGATTTATTCGTGATGTGCAGCCCTCACATCCAGGATCTGAATAAACATGCACACATTGCCTTATAAGTACATTTGGAAATGCCCTGGACATTTTATTTTAAAAAATGCTTCCGAGTTTGCCGTCGTTACAAACCAGTCCATCTGCAAGATGGATCAGAATTCTTTTCCAGAACCTACCAACTTCCAATGAAATCAGAAAATCAGTAATAGATGACAATTGAAGTAATTAGGCAGTTAACCTGTTAATTAAGTAACTACGTAATTAACCTGTACAGGTAGCTCATTTGAAGTTATAACAACATCGGAAAATATTTCTCTTTTTCACACTTATGACCGTTGCAGCATCCCCATGGTCATGTGATCAAAACTGACTCGTATATATGACGATTGTGGTATCCTGAGGTCACTTGATCAACTTTTGTGGCCTTCTGACAAGTAAGGTCAACGGGGAAGCCAGATTCACATAACGATGAGGTTACTAACTTAACAACTGCATGGGGTTCACTTAACAACCGTAGCAAGAAAAGTCATAAAAATGGGGTAAAACTCAATAACTGTCTCACCTAACAATGGAAATTTGGAGCTCAATTATGGTCGCTAAGTCGAGGACTACCTGTAAGGCAATGAAATGAGAGGTTTTTGAAGGCGATGGTGGCCATTTATTTACTGGTCCTCCATTGTATGATTTATGATGAGTGTGTTTTTATGATGATTATGAACATGGTTTAATGCTTTTGCTTGTATGTACACTGAGAACTTATGCACCGGAGGCTAATTCCTTATGTGTCCAATCACACTTGGCGAATAAAGAATTTAATTCCATTCTATTCCATTCCATTCTGTTCTATTTATTTCTATTCTATTCCATTTCATTCCATTTATTTCTGTTCTGTTCTGTTCCGTTCCATTTCATTTATTTCTATTCTGTTCTGTTCCGTTCCATTCCATTCAATTCCATTTATTTCTGTTCTGTTCTGTTCCGTTCCATTCCATTTATTTCTATTCTGTTCTGTTCTGTTCCATTCTATTCCATTCCATTCCATTCCATTTATTTCTGTTCTGTTCCATTCCGTTTATTTTTATTCCATTCCATTCCATTCTGTTTATTTCTGTTCAGTTCTGTTCCATTCCATGCCATTTATTTCTATTCCATTCCATTCCGTTTATTTCTGTTCCGTTTATTTCTGTTCCGTTTATTTCTATTCCATTCCGTTCTGTTCTGTTCCATTCTATTCATCAGTTACATTTGAGTGTTGCATATCAAGTACCATGGCTGAATGTATCTGGAACCTGGAATTAAGGAGAAATTTCCTAACAGTGAGGACAATTAACCAATGGAACAGAAGTTGCCTTCAAAAGTTGTGGGTGCTTCATCCCTGGGGTTTTTTAAGAAAAGACTGGACAGCCACTTGTCTGGTATAAGTTCTCCTCCTTGAGCAGGAGGCTGGACTAGAAGACCTCCAAGGCCCCTTCCAGATCTATTTTGATTGATTGATCTAATTCTTGCTTGACGGGTCCCATTTCTGAGCTGATCATCTGTTGTGAGAATGAATCCCTGGCAGCCTCTAAAATAGGATGAAGCTCAGTTGCTCCAAAATCCAGTTTGAGCTGGGTAGAGTCCTTCACTCAACACACGCATCACAAGCGTTCTGGAAGCCATGCCAACCACAACACCTCCTCAACGGCTTCCCAAGCTGACTCCAGGGATACCAGCCAGCCTCCAGAGGTGGACAAATATAGAAAGGAGGATCAACAAACAACTTAGTTCAGAGTGGAAGCAAAATGAGAATCAATGAGGGTTCATTATTTAAAGAGACAGGTGAAAATGCTGGCTGAATTGTGAACAAATACGTTTGTTTTTGGTTTTTAAAGAAAGTTATAACTGCACAGCCAAAACTCCCTAACAAAACTTTATAATCCTGTGGGAGGGGTCAAGAAGAAATGGACCCAAGTTTCTTGGGAAAGTTATTTGTCATTGGACATGTTTCAGACTTCACCTGAAGAGGAGAGAGTGGAGGAGATAGATAGATAGATAGATAGATAGATAGATAGATAGATAGATAGATAGATAGATAGATAGATATAGATACACAGATACAGATAGATGATAGATAGATGGTAAATAGATACACAGAGACAGATATACAGATTCAGATACAGAGAGAGAGAGAGAGAGAGAGAGAGATGATAGATAGATAGATGATAGGTGAGATAGATGATATAGAGCAGATATAGACCGATTATAGTTAGATAGAGCAGATAGATATAGATTATAGATTATAGATAGAAGATAGAAATAGAGTTAGACAGACAGACAGACAGATGAGGTAAAGGAGAAAGAGGTGTAGATAGATACAGCTGAGGAAGGAGAAGGAGGAGGAAGAAGAGGAAGAGAAGGGAAAGGAGAAGGAGGATACAGATAAGGAGGAAGGAGGAAGAAGGAAAAGATAAGGATGAGGAACAAGAAGAAGGTGGGGATAGACAAGGAGGAGGTGATTTTTGGTATATGTAGATAAGTCTCACAATCTTCTAACTTACCATTTTAACGGCTGTGATAAATAGCATCTTAGGTACGCTGAAGTCTGTTCGCAAAGACGTTAAGGCTGTAAAAACCTATTAATGCCACTGAGTAATTGTTACAGGGGGAAATGTTAGCTAAATAAAATGTCAGAGTAAAGCAGTTGTAAGATTAAAGAAGTTATTTATCTTAGCTTTCTCAGCGGGCAGATCATTTAAAAAAAAAAAAAAGAGGCTTATTAAAGTGCTAACAAGATTTCTTTTTTTCCCCAAGGGAAATATTCCGTAGCATACATTGGACACCATAAATACTTGGCCCAACAGAAGATTTTGCACCAGTTCATATATATATATATATAATTATATATATAAAAGCAAAATACCTCTCATGCATCATCACAAACTCTCCAGAACTGTAAAGCCTTCAAACTGGAAATTTGGCACATATCTTCCTCTTGGCTTCTAGGTGTTCGCTAAGAAAGGATTGTTCGAAATGACCATCAGAGCATTAGTATTTCCTATATTATTCTTATTATTAACAGGCTCTGATGCTAAGGAGTTCTACTCCCCCTCCCCAGCTGAAAAGAAATCTGTTCCAAATGCAAAACACAAGCAGAGGAGAGGAGAGTTTCCGTTTCCGTTTTAGTTTCACAGCACCAAGCAGCTTTAGTACAGAACAGTTGAGCTAAGCCATGCCCAGGCTCCTTGCTGCCTCCTTCTTGCTCACACAGCAAATACTGTTGGTGATTGGATCATGTGATGGACTGGTGGGTGCAGGGGATGGGGTTGCGATTTTCAATTACGAAGGGAAAACCCGGAACTCTCAGATTTGGGTTTTCCTGTTCTGACCAAGGCTTCCTGAGACCATAATTAATCACACGCTTAGTCCAAACAACCCTCTGTTTATTTCAACGCTAGGAATTATGTTCATTCCCAGCCTGTAATGAGTCCCAAACAGTCCTTCGAGATAAGCACCCACCTTTATCTCCTTTGAATTGCTGCGAACAACTAAAGTGCCAAATTAACTATAAAAAGCCAAATGGAGAACAAAGTCCACACAAAGCTTCAAAGTTTAATCTGAACAGAGTGAACAAAGTTGCTTCCTGCAAAGGTTTTCCTACCTTTATACTTCCTTTATACCTTAGGGAAGGGGCAATCACCTCCAAGCCTCACTTCTGAGTCTCCCCTTTTGTTTCAGCTGCTCTCATCTTCTAGCAGCTCTGTGCACGCGCGCACTGCGAACAGGCTCCCCTGAGTCCTCTGCCTCGCTGCTGCCAGACTCCGGAGGCTCCAGAGTCAGCACCCCACTCCCAGATGGTCCTGGCCCCATCTCTGCATCAGACACAGGACCCTCGTCCGAGTCCACCCCAGACTCCCAGACTGGCCCACATTCCTCCCCATTGTCCAACTCTGCTACCGTCTCCACAGGCTGCCAGCGGACCACATTTCCCAGATGTGCCAATATGATTTCTCTAATAAATTCTTCCTTGGATGACTTTTGATTGAGTGCTGAATGAAATGGGGAGTTTCATTGGAATGCCGACAATTATGTCTTAGTCTTGAACCTAGCTGCTTATCTATTTATTTATTTATTAAATTTATATGCCGTCCCATCTCGATCTCATGTGACTCCCGGCAGCTTACAACGTGATAAAAAACAACATTAGCCAAGCATCCAACTGTTAATCACATGACTTGGGGAGGGAGCAGGGGCGGGAAACACAGTGACGGACATTAAACCAGAAAAACTATAAGCCCCTTTTTCTCAGGGCCATCGTAACTTTGAACAGTCACTAAACAAACGATTGCAAGTTGAGAACTACCAATTTTAGAACTACCATCCAACGTGCTGGGAGAGTTTGAAAGTTTGGCGCTTTTCCCAATTCTTTATGGAGGGTTTCAGCGGTTTTGTCGAACTGAGCAGCTTCGTCCTTATTCTGGGGTTGTTGTTGTTTTTCTTTCCTTCTCTGCAGACCCAAAACTGATTTTTCAAGAGCTCTTCTGTACTGCATCCAGTTTTGGTCGCCACACCATAAAAAAAGATGTTGAGACA
Source organism: Notechis scutatus (assembly GCF_049901735.1). NCBI lineage: Eukaryota > Metazoa > Chordata > Lepidosauria > Squamata > Elapidae > Notechis > Notechis scutatus. Next base: position 53,390,909 of record NC_142012.1, read on the forward strand.
TGCAGAGAAGAGCAATCAGGATGATTAGGGGACTGGAGGCTAAAACATATGAAGAACGGTTACAGGAACTGGACCTGGCTAGTCTAGTGAAGAGAAGGACCAGGGGAGACAGGATAGCGGTCTTCCAATATTTCAGGGGCTGCCACAGAGAGGAGGAAGGGGTCAAGCTGTTTTCTAAAGCACCTGTAGGCCAGACAACGAATAATGGATGGAAACTGAACAAGGAGAGATTTAACCTGGAAATAAGGAGAAACTTTCTGACAGTGAGGACAATCAACCCATGGAACAGAAGTTGCCTTTGGAAGTTGTGGGAGCTTCAACACTGGAAGCTTTTGAGAAGAGACTGGACTGCCATCAGACAGAATGGTGTAGGGTCTCCTGCTTGGGCGGGGGGTTGGACTAGATGACCTACAAGGTCCCTTCCAACTCGGTTAATCTGCAATCCTAAACACTTGGGGCCTTTAATCCTCTAACCCAAATGCCAGATAATCTATAACCTTCCATTTTCCGAGTCTTTCCCTTGCTCTCTGTTAAAATGTTTGCTAGGCACAAAATAAAACTTGGGATGAAAAAAAGGCAACACGTTTCAGGGTGCCGGGTAGAAATGCTAACTCTAAAGTATGTTCAGAGGCCCAAAGCATTTCGACTGTCCCAGCATGTTGGATGCTTCTAAAATTGGATGGAGCAACTGTTCCCCAGCGATGCCTGGCATCCGTCGCATTCATTTTGGCAAATCACAGTTGGCTAGTTTTGTTTTGTTTTTTTCAATCCACAAGTAGCACGGCAATGAATATGAGGAAAGGGACTGAGCGCCTGGGGGACGGGGGGGGAGGATTAAAAATAAAGACAGACAAGAAGCTGGAATTAGGTACGTCGACTTGCCAAACATCATCCATTTTTAAACTGGCTAATCAAAGCTACCAACTGTGCAGCCGCTCGCGAAAGTCTCTTTTCTGGATCTGGTCATTCCCCCACTTTTAGATGCTTGTTTCGGACTTTTAAAAATCTGGAGAATGAACTTCAGCACGCGAACAGATGCTTCAGTTTTGTCTTAATACAGTTTGCTGATCCAGTTCTACAGAAGAATTACTGAGTCTGTCATCTGCACCTCTATAACTCCCTGGTTTGGTTCTGCAACCCAACAGAACAGACAGACTTCAGAGGGTAATTAGGACCGCAGAAAAAACAATGGCTACCAACCTGCCTTCAATCGAGTACCTGTATACTGTACGAGTCAAAAAGAGGGCTGTGAAAATATTTACAGACCCCTCACATCCTGGACATAAACTGTTTCAACTTCTACCCTCAAAACAATGCTATAGACACAAGGGGAGTTTTTTCTCCAATGCCATCCCTCTGCTAAACAAATAATTCCCTCAACACTGTCCAACTATTTACAAAGTCTGCACTATTATTACTATTCATCTTCTCATCACTCCTTATCACTCCTCCCCTCCTACTTGTGACTGTATGACTGTAACTTTGTTGCTTGTATCCTTACGATCTATATTGACTGTTTCCTAGTATGATTTGATTGCTTATCGTACCCTATGACTATTATTAAGTGTTGTGTCTTATGATTCTTGACTCTTGACAAATGTATCTTGTCTTTTATGTACACTAAGAGCATTTGCACCAACACAAATTCCTTGTGTGTCCATTCACACTTGGCCATAATGAATTCTATTCTATTCTATTCTATTCTATTCTATTCTATTCTATTCTATTCTATTCTATTCTATTCTATTCTATTCTATTCTATTCTATTCTATTCTATTCTATTCTTATTGTACCCTATGACTATTATTAAGTGTAGTACCTGGTGACTCTTGACTCTTGATGAATGTCTCTTTTCTTTTATGTACAACTGAGAGCATTTGCACCAAGACAAATTCCTTGTGCGTTTAATCACAGTTGGCCAATAAAGAATTCAGTCAGTTCAGTCAGTTAAGATGGGATTTATTTATTTATTTTTGCATCTGTGGCAAAAGTATTTTGGTGGCCCTGGGCTTAATTCCATATGAATTTTTCTGAGGTTGTTGGGTGGGTTGGGTATTCTTTAGGTATTTAGGTATTAGGTAGTCCTCAATGTACAACCACAATTGAGACCCAAATGGACGTCGCTCAGTGAGAAATATGTTAAGTGAGTTTTGCCTCAGTCGTACGCCTTTTTTCGCCTCCTTTGTTAAGTGAGTCACCTCAGTTCTTAAAATGAGTAACACGGTTGGTTAAATGAATCCAGTTTCCCCACTGACTTTTGCTTGTCAGGTCACAAAAGGGGATCATAGGACCCCAGCAACCGTCATAAATATGAGTCAGCTGCTAAGCCTCTGAATTTTATTTTTTACGTATTTTATTGATTAAATTATTAAAACATTGGAGACGGTGTAATCGTGCTGACATTCCTTTTTGTTGTATGTGTTATAATATATAATACATATTTAATATACATTTATACAGGTCAGTTGTAGAATTACCGTGTTTCCCCAAAAATAAGACCCTGTCTTATATATTTTTTGCCACCAAAAAAGGCACCAGGTCTTATTTTCGGGGATGTCACCCACTGACTAACTTCAATTGCACGCGTCACCCCTGGCTTCCTTTTCACTGTCAGAGGCCTTCAGGAACTTCTTCTGTGGCCAGCAAGATTTTCCTGAAGGCCTCTGCAGCAGATAAGAGAGCTCTGGATCGATCCAGAGCTTTGTTGTCAGCTACAGAGGCCTTTCAGGAAAGCCTTGCCGGCTGCAGAAGAAACGGGCAGGCATGCGAGTGTCAAGGTGCGTGAGGCCTAGCTACAACTGTCCAAAGGTAAGTAGTAACTCCAGCCCCCACATCCCCACCCGAGCTTAATTTTTACCCAATGCATTCTGGGGTGGGGTGGGATCTTAATTAGGGCTTATTTTGGGGGGTAGGGCTTATATTGGGTGCACATGTAAAAATCAATCTAGGACTTACTTTCAGGGTAGGTCGTATTTTCGGGGAAACGGGGTAGATATTTTCCTCACTGAACAATGACAAGAAGGTGTTTTAAGAGTTACTGGAGTCAGTTGGGCTTATATGGGTGTCTCTGGCCTGAATTTTTTGACATGATTCCAAGCTCAACAAATAAACTTTTCCATGGATGTTAGTCTCGATGGCGACCGATAAGGCTGAGTATTTTTGCCAACACCTGTTGAGTGTCCGTCAACCCAACCGATGAAATAGCAGTGGAGCCAAAAATCTTACACGCTGTCCTCGACGTATGACCACCATGGAGTCCAACATTTCTGTCCTTAAGCGAGACATTTGTGAAGTGAGTTTTGCCCCCATTTTACAAATTTTCTCACCACGGTGGTTACGTGAATCGCTTGCAGTTGATAAGTTAGTACTATGGTCATTAAGTGAATCTGGCTTCCCCGGTGGACTTTGCTTCTCAGAAGGCCACCAAAGGGGATCATGTGACCTTGGGACACAGTCATGGTCATAAGTATGAGTCAGTTTCCAAGCACCTGAATTTTGATCATGTGATCGTGGGGATGCTGCAAAGGTTGTAAGTGTGAAAAACAGTCATAAGTCACTTTTTTTTCAGTTCTGTGGCAACTTTGAACAGTCACTAAATGAACTGTTGTAAGTCGAGGACTAACCTGTATTTACTGGGAAAAATAAAGGGGACCTTAGAGGGAGCAGTGCAGTGGCCTAGAGGTGGAGCTCTTGCCTCACAATCAGGAGGCTGAGAGTTCGATCCTAGGTAGAGGCAGATATTTCTTTCTCTGGGCACAATGAGAATATATCTGCTGAACAAAACTCTGCATTGGCAAAAGGAAGGGCATCCGGCCAGTAAACACTCAACTAGCTCCATTCAATTGCCTAGATCAGTGGTGCTAACTTTTTTGGGTTCCTGTGCCAAAAATTGTGCACACGTTTGCATGCTCACACTCGCGTGCCAGCACCCAGAAGGCAATGCATGCCCCCCCCACACCCCCTACGCATGTGCACGTAAACCCCAGCCACCTACCCCTGTCTCCCCCTTACCTGCACTGCTCTTCCCAGTTGATTTTTGGCTGGTTTGAGGCCTTTTTCGGTGTCCCAGAGGCTTGAGGAAGGCTTCTGCAGGCTTCGCAAGCCGAAAACTAGCCCCGTTTCATCACTTCTGGTATTTTCCGGAAAAACAGGAAGTGATCAAACGGGGCTAGTTTTCGGCCTGCAAAGTCTGCAGAAGCCTTCCTCAAGCCTTTGAGAGGCTGAAAAAGGCCTCAAACCGGCCGAAAATAAAGCTGTGAAGCGTGCGCATGCCCAGTGAGGTAAGTTTGATTGCTGCTCGCGTGCTGGCATAAATGACTCTGCATGCCACCTGTGGCAGGCGTGCCATAGGTTTGCCATCACAAGCCTAGATTCCACCCCGCAAGGGATTATGGGGTTGTTAAAAGATGATGATGATGATGAAAAAAAGGGGACTTTAGAATGAAAATCATTTTTATCATGAAATCCAATGAACCGACCCATTCTCAAACGATAGGATTCAGCAGGAATCTAGATTTCAAGAACAAGATATGATTCCCAACATGTGCAAGCATGCACGCGGCATCCTTAACACAGCATATCTTTTTTTTTTTCCTGAGAGGATGCAGTTGCTTTAAAGCATTCCCAGCAGGTGCTCCCGAAATACAGGTAGTCCTTGAGTGACAATGCTTCATTTAATGACTGTTCGGAGTTACAACGGCACTGACTTACGGCTGTGGCGGCATCAAAATTCAGGCACTTGGCAATTGACTCATATTTACGATGGTTGTAACATCCCAGTCATGTGATCCCCTTTTGCGACCTTTTGACAAGCAAAGTGAAGAACTTCAGCGATTCACTTAACAGCAGTGGCAAGAACGGCCGTAAAATGGGGCAACACTCACTTAACTCACGTCTCATAGAAAGGTGGGGGCTCAATTGTGGCCATAAGTTGAGGCCTACATGTATCAGTGAGCGCGGGAGGGTTCTAACATAAAACTCCGGGGAATCCAAGTTTCTGCCTAGCTCATGAGGTTGGTTTTAAGACTACTGGCATAAGTGCTAAGGCTGCAAGTCCAAGGAATTCTGGTCAAATATTGATTATTGACTTGTTTAAATGTATACACCACCCAGGGATGGGATTCAAAATTCCCAGCACCCGTTTCTCTGCCTGGTTGCTGGGTGGGTGTGGCCATGGTGGGCTATTGGAACTTCTGGAACGACCGTTTTTCACCTTCCCCAGAGTCCAGAGGCTTCCCTTGGACCTCTGGGAGGGCGAAAACGGCCTCCCTCGGGCTCCGGAAACCGGAAACAGGCCCATTTCTGGGCTTATGGAACTTCCAGTTAGGCCCGTTTTTCGCCCTCCCAGAGCCTCTGTGCAGATCCTACACTTACCTGCATCCAAATCGGGCCACGTGGAGACTTCTGGGAGGGGCAGGGTGGGGTGGGCGGAGCCAGCCAGTTGGTTCAACTACCGGTTCGGTGAACCAGGTGTAAATTTAACATCTGGTTTGCCCAAACTGGGCCGAACCGGCTGAATCCCTGAGGCCAATTCTTCCCTCAACACCTTGAGTAAAACGAATTATTGTGGGAGAAGGAATGGCGGAGAGCCTGGGGTGGAGTGAAAAGAGGGATCAGTCTAGAATCCCTACGTAGCTGCAAGTTATTTAAGTCCCACCTCCTCTGGGCTTCAATTGGCCCGTATCAAACTCCTAGCAGGTGCTAACCTAATTCAGAAGATTCCTGTGCACAGGCTTTCAGCAATAAATCAGTTAACTGGACCTTCATGCATGAACCTGGTCTTTCCTACATTTCCTCTGGCTCTCTCACCTGTCTCACCTGTTCACAGTCAAACACGGCACCATCACCTTAAGACCCCTGCAATTTTACATAGGCCTGCACTAAGATATTCAAATTTGCAACTTACTTAGGCATTCATTCCCTCGCTATTTTCTCCAATGATCAATATTCCTAAAAAATACCCCAAGACAAATACTGAACACTATCTTTTCTTTGGCTCCCAAATCTTGTAAATACTACTTTTATTGGACCCTTGTGAATTATCTGATTTTCCACGGCAGCTTGATTTATCTCGATTTTCCGAAACAAATCTTTCAAGTAATCTCAGGATTGTACTGAATCAGCTTCTCAATCTTCCCAGTGGGTTTATAAACCACGTCCAACAGCAGTACACTAAACTTTGAGCATATATATATAAAAAAATGAGAAAAAATAACAATTCATTACAGTATTACTTGTTCAAAAGATATACGAGATTTGATTCCCAATCTGAAGCTGAGTAAGAAGGAAGAAAACCCTCAAGCCACTCCAGAGACGTGATATAATTGGATTGCGCTTGCTTTTATTTATTTTTGCTTTTTTATTACATTCATGATATAAGAATACAGTTGAGTGGTGCGGTGGCCTAGAGGCAGAACTCTTGCCTTACAATCAGGCGGCTGTGAGTTCAATCCTAGATAGAGGCAGATATTTCTCTCTCTGGGCAGAGTGAGAATATATCTGCTGAACAAAACTCCGCATTTGCAACAGGAAAGGCATCCGGCCAGTTAAACACTCAGCTCCATTCAGTTGCCTAGACTACACCCTGCAAGGGATTATGGGGTCATTAAAAGGAGAAGATAAGAATACAATAACCTAAAAACAACAAGCACATGTCTAGTTCAATGCTGTTCTAATTTTACCAACGCATCTCATTTAGAGGTCAACAGAATAATTAAAAACAAAGCATGCATTACAAAGCACTTCTTAAAAGGCTATAAATGCATATCACAAGCAAACTCAATCTAATTACATGTATTTAAGTGTCCTCTTCTCTCCTTCCACCTCTGCTTTTTTAAAAAAGACTCGGGTTTTATAAGGAACATATGTCCATATAAATTTACAGCTAAAAATTATGGGCAGATTCCAATCCTTCTAGTATTGTAATTTCTGCAGCTGCCCACACATTCACGACATAGATACCTTCGCAAATTTTAAAAGTGGAAACACACAGCTACAAGTGTACAACCCAGATAAGTCACAATCTGTTGTGACTTGTCGACCGCAGGCCCCTCTAGCAGCCGAATCAGAGGAGGAGGAGGTGTGGGAGTCAGGGTGCGCATCAAGGCAACCTGAGAGCTCCAAGGGAGAAGAGGGAATGGAACTGGCAGAGGGAGGAAGGGAGGGAGGGAAAGAGGAGGAGCCTCGGTCATCCGTCAGCCCTCAGATGGAGGGTCAACAACCCCCAGGTCTATAAGTGGCTGATGAAGAAGAAGACGAACAGCTGAGTCTAGTGCCTGATGGATGCGCAGAAGGGAGAGGAGAGGAGAGCACTGGAAATCTATGGACCGTTCCTTGGGACAGAAGAAGGTGGATGATGAGGAAGAGGAGGAACAGCTGGGTCTAGTGCCTGATATATGGATGCGCAGAAGGGAGAGGAGAGCACTGGAAATCTATGGGCCATTCCTTGGGACGGAAGAACCACTGCTGCTAGCAATGCCCCACCCTAGTTCTGGGGATAAAAGGCAGGGGGCAGAGATGAATAGATGTGACAGACAACTATTCATCTCCCTGCCGGACAGACTTGTTAGTTTGTGAGAGAGAAACTTTTTGCTGGGTCTGCCGGCACTCCTAATTAAAGGAATCTTTTGAGTTAATTTCAGAGGGTTTGTTGAGTTTGGGGAGCAGAGTCAGAACACAATCTCTCCAAAATCCTATCCAAAGTCCTAGTGGAGCAAACGTGCTTGACTTTACAACTTTGTGAGCATTCAAAGTTACAACGGCACTGGGAAAAAAAAGGAGCTAGAACGCTTGACAATTGACTCCTACTTCGGACGGTTGCAGTGCCGTCACTTGTGCGACTTTCTGACGAGCAAATCCGCGTGGAAGCCAGAGTCACTCTACTACCATGTTACTCTCTCAAGAGCGATGGCAATTCCCTTAACAACGATGATCAAAAAAAAAAAAAGGATTTGTTAAATGGGGCAACTCCCACTTGACTGGTTGTCTCTTACTTAGCAATAGAAATTGTGGGGCTCCATTGCTGACGTAAGTTGAGGATTATTGGTATGTTCTGACCGAAACCCTTTTCCAATAAGACAAACACGAACCAAAGGGAACAGAAACCTTTTAATGAGTCTTACGAATCCCCGGTTAAAAGGCTGCTGCAAACTAATTAACTTTGATGAGCACGAGCCTTGCCAAAACTGTGAGAGGCTGCCAAGAATCACAACTAAGAAGTATTTCACAACACAAGATACCTTCAAATACCAACTTAAGATACTGTAATGTCCCCGAGGCTGAGTTCCAAAATGTCTTTGCTTCCTGCAAAGAATGTTCGCTTCACAGCTGGCTTTTATCTTCTTGAAAAAGGGGCCATTACCTTGCAGCCTTACTCCCGAGTCGCCCATGCTGCTGCAGCTGCTCTTTCCTGCGAGCAGCCCTGCACACACACGCACTTGGCACAGGCTCCTCGGGGACCTCCTCATCGCTGCTGCCAGCCCCCACAATCTCTGAAGACAGTAGTCCACTCCCTAATGGTCCTGGCCCCTCATCTGAGTCCTCGCTCTCCTCAGCCGTCCACACCTGCTGCCGGCTAAGCACAACATGGTAATAAGAAAAACCTGACGCAAAGGACTTCCCATTTTCAGCTTCCAAACTGTATTCTCCTTATCAACAAAATCAAACCCGGTTAACTGATGGCCCCAACAAAATGACAGTTGTTACGTTACACCTGTTTGAGTTGGAAAAGCAACCCGTTTTCAAACCTGTGACTTTCAGACTTTTGCAAAGGTCACCCACGGCTGAAAATATAGCTGGGTGTTTTTTTGTGTGTGTGTTTTTTGCCTATCCCATAATTTAGCTTGTCAGGCTTCAGCCCCGGACCCTGAAATAAATCTCTTCTCCTTGGAAACTTCACCCACGCTCAGTAACTAATTAAAGCAGCTTCAGCGACAGGGTGCAGCTAGAGAAAGCTGTTTTACAAGCCGATATAAAAGAAGTCATCTACTTGTACAGAAGCTCATCCTTGGGAGGGCACTTTAAACCAGAGTTTAAAGGCGGGCAGGATTCAGATCCAAAACAGGCAAAAGATGTTCGTAATCTGGACCAACACAAAGATTCCCATTGTACCTTAAATAGCAATAGCCCTTAGATTTACATCCCGCTGCAAACAGTGCTTTTACAGCCTTCTCTAAGCGGTTGACGGGATCCCCATTTTTACCCACCTCAGAAGGAGGAAGTCTGAGACAACCTTGAGCCAGTCAGGATCAAACTGCTGGCAATGGGCAGAGAGTTAGCCTGCAAGACTGCATTCTGATTACTGGGAAGGAAGGAAGGAAGGAAGGAAGGAGGAAGGAAGGAAGGAAGGAAGGAAGGAAGGAAGGAAGGAAGGAAGGAAGGAAGGAAGGAAGGAAGGAAGGAAGGAAGGAAGGAAGGAAGGAAAAATAAAAATGAATGAAATGAGAAGGAAATGAAAATGAGAAGGAAGGAAGGAAGGAAGGAAGGAAGGAAGGAAGGAAGGAAGGAAGGAAGGAAGGAAGGAAGGAAGGAAGGGCATACCAGTAGCACTCAGACTTATATAATGCTTCACACGGCTTTCCATCCCTCTCTGAGCGGTTTACAGAGTCAGCCTCTTTCCCCCAACAATCTGGGTCCTCATTTTACCGACCTTGGAAGGATGGGAGGCTGAGTCAACCTTGAGCCGGTCAGGATCGAACTGCTGGCTGTGGGCAAAATTGCTCTGCAATGCTGCATTCTAACCACTGCGCCACCATGGAAGGAAGGAAGGAAGGAAGGAAGGAAGGAAGGAAGGAAGGAAGGAAGGAAGGAAGGAAGGAAGGAAGGAAGGAAGGAAGGAAGGAAGGGACTAGCAATAGCACTTACACTTATATACCCTTTCCCAGTGCTTTTCATCCCTTTTTAAGCAGTTTACAGAGTCACCATCTTGCCCCCAACAATCTTGGTCCTCATTTTACCAACCTCGGAAGGAGGGAAGGCTGAGTCAACCTTGAGCTGGTGAGAATCGAATGCCTGGAGTGAGCAGTTAGTTAGCCCTGCAGTACTGCCTTCTAACCACTGTGCCACCACGGCTCTTAAGAGATGTTTCTTAATAAGAATTAAATAACGAGATTAAAATAAGAGATGTTTCATCCTGGGCCAGATGGAGGAGAAAGAATGGCCAAGCCTGGGGGAGGGGGGGTGGAGTCAAAAGGATTAGCCTAGAATCCCTACGTAGCTGCAAGCAAACTAAGTCCAACCTCCCTTCCATTCTATTGGCCCCTATCTAACTCCAGCAGGTGCTAACCGCTAGTGGAGAAGATTCCCATGCATAGGATTTGAACAATAAAGCAGTTTAACTGGACTTTCACAACCAGAGCTGGTCTTTCACACCTGGCACTAGCATCGTTGCCACACGATTATATACCATAAGGAGGTGGCATTTCTTAACAACTACATGGAGATTTTCTCCAGGATGGTGTTCCCCCCAACATGATCCTTCATGTTTTTCCAAAGATATACCCTGCTGTAATTGAATTCATCTACCTGTCTTCTTGGCTAGCCAAGTGTCATGCCCTCGTCGGAGTCTGAATCCGAGGAGGAAGACGAACAGCTGACCGGAGCGGGAGAGTGGCTCCGTTGGCTGTGGAGGAAACTGGGGAAGGGAAAAGTCCGGCTGGGCAGAGCAGGAGAGAGGTAGAACAAGGGAGAGGGAGTTCAGAGGAAGACCCAGGCCCACCCCCTCTTCATCCTAGGGCACGCACGGAGGAATGGAGAAGAGAGTGATGTGGGTTGCGTGGCTTACGGGGAGGAAAGGGCCCTGATTCCCTTCATCAGCCACACCTGGGAATGAGAGTTTAAAAGAGATGTAAGCTGAGTGCAGCGTCTGCTGGGAACAAATGTGAGTTTATCTTGTGTTGACTTTGGTTATCTGCGTTCCTGGCGTCCTCCCAACCATGCTGAATTATTGCTGTCTGGAATTCCTTCTCCTGCCTTGCCAGACTAATTACCTCATTTTGCCTCATTTAAACTTATAGTTACAATTTTTGTTGACCATGTTTTGGACTTGATTCTGTGCAGCCAAAGGCTGTTCCTGGGAGAGTTTTTCACCAGCCCAGAAGGTAACCAGGACATTGGGGGCAAAGTTGGAGCTAATAAAGAGACTCCTACTGATTATCTGACTGTGTTGCCTTTGTGCCATGCCCCAGGTCATCACACCAAGTATTCTCCTCTCCAACACCAAAGGTCAGAAGTGTTGTGATGACCCATGGTGGGGATACAAAATAAACACAGTCACAAAAACCCGGTGAAGCCCCTTTTATTCCTTCACTTTGCTTCCAAACTCCAAATATCCTTGATGGAAGACAAAAAACTCCCAGACTAACAGTTACAAGAAGAAGGGAAAAAGCAACACAAACCAGGCAAGATAAGGGCTGGAGGACGTCCACAGATAACGGAACAAACACTGGGAAGGATGCCAAACTCAGAGAGGAACAATAAACTGGAGATATTTCCATATTTTGTTTCCAGCACTCACCCGTACGCATGTCCGTCCTCTTATTCAGTTGTCACAGCTGCAGCCCATGAAGAGGATCAAGGCCCTCTCCTCCCAAGTAGACCACATCTCTCCCTTATCCTCTCCTCCCTGCGTGCCCTAGGATGGAGAGGGGATGGGCCTGGGTCCTCCTCTGACTGCTCAACCGGCCTCTGCCCTTCTGCAGCCTCCTCCACAACTACGTAGCTTTTTCTCTGGTAATATCACACTACTAACCAGAGCATACAAAACATTTGCTAGACCAATACTCGAATACAGTTCATCAGTCTGGAACCCACATTACATATCTGATATTAGCACAATTGAGAAAGTCCAGAAATATTTCACAAGAAGAGTTCTCCACTCCTCCACTAGCTGTAGAATACCTTATGCCACCAGACTTGAAATTCTAGAACTAGAAAACCTTGAATTACGCCGTCTTCGGTCTGATTTAAGCATGGTATATAAAATCATACATTGCAATGTCCTATCTGTCAATGAATACTTCAGCTTCAACCATAACAACACAAGAGCACACAATAGATACAAACTCAATGTTAACCGCACCAAACTTGATTGCAGGAAATATGACTTCAGCAATAGAGTGGTCAATGTCTGGAATACTCTACCCGACTCTGTAGTTTCTTCCCCAAACCCCAAAAACTTTAACCTTAGACTGTCTACTATTGACCTCACCCCTTTCCTAAGAGGTCTGTGGGGGCGTGCATAAAGCGCACCAACGTGCCTACCGTCCCTGTCCTATTGTTTCTCTTATTCTTCTTTTATTTTTCTTATATGTACCCATTTCATGTATTCACAACTATGTATACACTTATACTTATTATCTTGTAAACAATTGGCAAATCAAATAAATAAATAAATAAATAAACCTCCGGAGCCATACTTCCACTTCCTGTTAGCTATTCCTCCTCTCTCTCAGAGTCAGTCTCCACCAGGGGCATGACACGTGTCCTCCCATCCTGCTTTCTCAAAGTCCAGCTTTGACTTTCGCAGGAAAAAGACACACACACACACACACACACACACACACACACGGTCCATCGCCATTCCAATCTTTGTAAATATCATCACACTCCCAGCTCTCTGCATAACAAAACCAGCCACTCGTTTGTGACGGAGCAACAGTTCGTTCGATCAAAATACTAGGCAGGCTTGTCCCTAATTAAAGTGATTGCTTTTTTCAGCCAGGGCATACCTCTAGGCTAGGGGAAATAGTCTGAAAGCAAAATGCAGAGAGAAACAGAAAAGCCAATTGGTCTCTTGCTGAGGAGAAAGAGAAGAGGAGAGAGAGAAGAAAGAGAGTGAGAGAGAGAAAGAAAGGAGGGAGAAGAGAAAAGAGAGAGAGAGAAGAGAGAGAGAAAAGGAGAGGAAGAGAAGAGAGATAGAAGAGAGAGAGAGAAGAAAAGGAGAGAGGGAAGAGAGGAGAGAGGCAGACAGAAGAAAAAGAGAGAGAGAGAGAGAAAAAGGAGAGAAAGAGAGAGAGAGAGAGAAGGAGAGAAAGAGATAAAGGAAGAGAGAAAAAGAAGAGAGAGAAGAAAGGGGAGAGGAAAGGAGAGAGAGACAGAAGAAAGGAGAGAGGGAGAGAGAAAAGGGAGAGGAAGAGAAGAGATGAAGAAGAGAGAGAGGAGGAGAGAGAGAGAGGCAGACAGAAGAAAAAGGAGAGAGAAGAGAGAAAGAGAAAAAAGAAGAGAGGAGAGAGAGAGAGGAGAGAAAGAGATAAAGGGAAAGAGAGAGAAATAGAAGAAAGAGAGAGAAGAAAAGGGAGAGGGAAAGGGGAGAGAGAGACAGAAGAAAAGGGAGAGAGAGAAGAGAGAAAGAGAAAAAGAGAGAGAGGAGAGAAAGAAATAGAAGAGAGAGAAAGAAGAAAAAGGAGAGAAGGAAGAGGGGAGAGAGACAGAAGAGGAGAGAGAGGAGAGAGAAAGAGAAAGGAGAGAAAGAGGAGAGAGGAGAGGGAGAGGAGAGAGAGAGAAGAAAGAGAAAGAAGAAAAAGGAGAGAGAGAAGAGAGAGGAGATGAGAGAGAAAAAGAGATGGGGGAGGAGTTTACACAGTTGGTTTTTCATGCCTAAAACAGAACTAGAATTCACCATCACCTGGTTTCCAATGGCAATAGAGAAGCCAGGCGTATTTCCAGAATTATTCATTGAAGGGTACTTTTTTTCTACTCCATTTGGGGGTCTGTTTGGATGTGGCCTAATGGTTTCACAGCAAGGCACAGGTAACTTTGTGATGAGATCTACGGTTTTGCAAGCCTGATGCATTATTTCTATGAAATTGAGACGGATTCGTGGAAAGGCGACACTCATTGCTCTTTCAATAATGCAGGCCATCTTTGACAAAAGGCCTCGCTACGCGCAAAGTCTTCTCATTCCTAAAAAGTCCTATACTTAACATTTATGTGCAAATTTAAGTCCCAAATTCACACAAGAAACACCAGAGGCCCTGGCTTGGCTTCTATTTCAAACTTCAGGATTATTTTAATACACTGATTTGGGTCTGTATTAAAATGTAAGACGTGTCCAGGCTCAATAAACTCTGTTTTATTGCATTTGTTGGTCGACCCCTTGTAATAACAGGGCAAAAATCAAGAAATCCATAAAATCTAAGCCCTGCATTAAAATAAATCCAAACAAAACAACCGTGAGCGATTCTACGGTAAGAGTATAAAAATAACCCAGTACAATTAGAACAATAGCAATTATGATTATAAGAGCCAATCTATATCAGAAGAAAATCTGTAAGCTTTGTGACATACATCGCTAAATTAAGAGGGCCATATTTGTTTGTCCTTTTAAAATGTTACATTCAAAACTAATCACCTTCCTGAAAAAACTTTTAAGATGAGATATATAAAATACTAGCTGGATACCCGTGCTTTCTACGAAACTATGTGGTCGGGCTTAGTTTTTGGGGAGGAAAATAAGGGGGGGGGGAATTCTGCCTCTGCTTAGCAGCATCCATCAGTATTCACCTGGCTAGCCTCATCTGGCTAGCATCAGTGTGTGAGAGAGTTGAAGGCTGTTTGGAAACTGAAAGAATATTTGCTGTGTGAGCAAGAAGACAGCAAGGAGCCTGGGCGTGGCTTAGCTCAACTGTTCTGTATTAAAGCTGCTTGGTGCTCTGAAACTGAAACTGAAACTGAAACTCCTCTGCTTGTGTTTTGCTTCTGGAACAAATTCAGGTGGGGAGGGGGAGTAGAACTCCTTAGCATCAGAGCGTGTTAATAATAATAATATAGGAAATACTAATGCTCTGATTGTCATTTGGAAAAATCCTTTCTTAGTGAGCACCTAGAAGTCAAGAGGAACATATGTGCCAAATTTCAAGTTTGTAGGCATTATGGTTCTGGAGATTTTGTGATGATACGTGGGTAGTAATTCACTTTTATATATGTATGTATATATGGATGGATGGATGGTTGGATGGATGGAGATAGATAGATAGATAGATAGATAGATAGATAGATAGATAGATAGATAGATAGATAGATAGATAGATAGATAGATAGACAGACAGATTTTCTTGAATCTCTACACAAAGCACATCCAGGCTTCATATTAAAATGCTACAAAGATTATACTTTACCATACGACCCTGCATTAAAATTCAAGGGAAACATACCATTGTCCACAAATGAAAATGTCATATTGATATGTTTAATAGTGTGGGATAACACACAAGATTGGTTTACATGGTTAAGGCACCAAGCTAGAAACCAGGAGAAGGTGAGTTCTAGTGCCACCTTAAGCCTGAAAGCCGAGTGGGTAATCCTCTGGAAAGTCTGCAATGAGATATCCTGTTTCCCCGAAAATACAACCTACCCTGAAAGTAAGCCCTAGCTTGATTTTTACATATGTGCCCAATATAAGCCCTAATTAGGATCCCACCTACTCCAGAGTGCACAGGTAAAAATTAAGCTAGGGTGGAGATGAAGGGTGGAGCTGCCCTACTACTTACCTTCGGAGAGTTGTAGCCAGGCCTCGCACACCCCGACACCTGCCTTGCCGGCCCAGTTCTTCTGCAGCTGGCAAGGCTGGCAAGGATCAATCCGGAGCTCAGCAGGGGGTTGGTCTAGAAGACCTCCCAGGTCCCTTCCAGCTCTATTCTGATTGATTGACCAACGGCTCAAAAAGATCTGCCAAGTTTAGCTGTCTGTACATTTAGTCCTCGACTTACGAACCACAACTCAGCTCCAACTATCTGATGCCAAGCAAGCGAGACGGTTGTAAAGTGAATGTTGCCCCTATTTTAATCTCCTTTCACGCTACAGTTGTTGTTGAAGTGAACCCCTGCAGTTGTTCAATGAGTAACATTCAGTGAATTCCCCGATGTAATTTTGCTTGTCGAAAGGTGACGTAACAGCAGGACAGCGCAAACGTCACAAAAATGAGTCCGTTACCCAGCACTCTCAATTTCGATTGTGGGAAAAATGGTTGTGAAGTCACTTTTTTGAGTGCCGTTGCAACTTTGAATAGTCACTAAATGAGTTGATATAAGTCAAGGACTACCTATACAACTAAGCCTGTGATGGCAAACCTATGACACGCGTGCCAGAAGTGGCACGCAGAGCCATTTCTGGTGGCACGCGAGCTGTTGACCGGAATAGATCCAGGCGCTCACTTTTGGCACATGGCAAGAAAAAGGCTAGCCAACTGGACTAAGCTATCCTACCGTATAAACTTTATAAAGATCTAGAGTCGTGATGGCGAACCTATGGCCATTTGTACGGGCATGCAAGCCCCAGCCAAACTTACCTGCACTGCGCATGTGCACGCCTGATTTTCCCAGCTGATTTTCGGCCCATTTGAGGCCTTTTTCATCTTCTTGGGGGCTCGAGGGAAGCCTCTGCAGCCTTCAGAGGCCGAAAAATGGGCCCATTTCATCACTTCTGGTATTTCCGCAAATACCTCCAAAGGTTGCAGAGGCTTCCCTCGAGCCTCTGGGAGGCCAAAAAAGCTGGGAGGGCCGAAAATCAGCTGGCAGGTGCATGCATGCGGAGTGCAGGTCATGGGGCAGCGGGGGGGAACACGCGCCCATGTGCAAGGGAGCATGGGGCGCGCGCATTGCCTTCTGGATGCTGCAAACGCACAATTTTCAGCACAGGAGCCCAAAAAGGTTAGCCACTACTGATCTAGAGCCATGCTTTGCAAACCAAAGTGACAGCGACGAATGAAACCCAGATTGTGTGCGCGCGAGATCACACACATCCACCGAAAAGCTAAATCCATCCGCAGGGGTTACTAACCTAAATCTATATAAAGATCGGACTAATATAGCTAAGTCTTAGGTTCCATCCTTCCCTCTTCTAAATATTCCTGCACCGTGAGGTTTCGTCTTACAGGGTCTCAAAAGGGATTTTTGAAGTGAAGGAGCTTTAGCGGAGCGTGTGCTAAAAGTCACGGAACCCAAATAAATAAATAAATATGCCAATCTTTTTATTTATAGGTCTCGTTCCTAAAAACAAACATTGAACAATATTGTACCTTTACCATTTATATTGCTTCATTTGTTTCCTAGTATGATTTGATTGCTTATTAGTAACCTATGACTATTACTAAATGTTGTATCTTACAATTCTTGATGAATATATTTTATTTTTTTTCTTTGTGTACACTAAGAGCTTATGCACCAAAGACAAATTCCTTGTGTGTCCAATCACACTTGGCCAATCGAGAATTCTATTCTATTCTAACAATATGGGTTCCTGTCTCCCTCAGAAAATAAAACATTGGTCGACTGTCTGTGTATCGCATCAAATACAGCAATATTACAATACTTTCCTGCTGTAATAAGAAAACGGGAAAATGTGCATCTTTGCAGAACCTGCAGCCATAATTTACTCGGTTTAAATCCAGGGGTTGGGCTTCAAAAATTTTAGCAAGGGGTTCTCTGCCTAGTTGCTGGGTGGGTGTGGTCACGGTGGGCGTGGCCTAGTCATCCTCCTGCACCACAGCAAGGGGGGCGTTTTTGCCCTCCCCGGACTCAGGAGGCTTTCCTTGAGCCTCCAGGAGGACGAAAATGGCCTCCCTGGGCTCCGGATGCTCTCTGGAAGGCAGGAATAGGCCCATTTCTGGCCCTCCCAAACTTCCAGGAGGCCTGTTTTTTTCCCTCCCCAAGCCCTGCACTTACCTGCAATCCAAAATGGGCCATGTGGGGACTCCTGGGAGGGGAGGGGCCAGGTGGGGGGGCCAGCCAGGAGTGGGATTCGGGGGTTCTCCAAACTGCACATAATCTTAGCTAGGGGCTCTCCCGAAACCCTGCAAACCCCCAGCAGCCCAGCCCTGGTTAAATCATAGTTTACAAGCAGGTGAGGCCCTAAATAGTTTGAGCTTAGACTTCATGTTCTATTTATATGCGGTCTGTTTGGTTCAGACTTGTAACATATTAATTATTATTTTTTTTAAAAAAAAAAAGATGTTTAGACTGCAGAAAGAGTGCAGAGAAGAGCAACCAAGATCATTAGGAGGCTGGAGGATAAAACATATGAAGAACGGTTGCAAAAAATGGGTATGTCTAGTTTAGTGATAAGAAAGACTAGAGGCGACATGATAGCGGTGTTCCAATATCTCAGGGTCTGCTACAAAGAAGGGAGTCAAGCTATTGTCCAAAGCACGCAAAGGCAGGAAAAGAAGCAACGGATGGAAACTAATCAAGGAGAGAAGCAACTTAGAACTAAGGAGAACATTCCTGACAGAAAAAATTAGCCAGTGGAACTGCTTGCCACCAGAAGTTGTGGGTGCTCCAACACTGGAGGTTTTCAAGAAGAGACAGACAGATATTTGTCCAGAAAGTTAATGGGGTAGCTAGATTAACTACTCTGGCAAGAAACATCGTAAAATGGATGTTGTTGACAATTGCCTCACTTAGTAACAGACATTTTGGCTCAATTGTGGTCATAAGTCAAGGAATACCTGTAGTTCAAATATACTTGAAGACGACAAGCCCAGACTAAAATAACGTGACTGGGAGAATAATGAAAGATTCCTGTCAGTATTTAAATTATAATTTTTCTTGGAACTAAAAGGTAGCTTGCTTTTGTACACCAAAATGTCGCTCAAGGAAAAAAAAATATAGAAATTACAGGGGAAATAGTTCAGTGTCCTTGTACCATTCCCGGAGGACAGATCCAAAAAATGAAGCCAGGGCTTAAATTTGGGTTGGAAACTAATGTTTCCCTGGCTTTAAAACTATAATTGCAAAATCACATGTGGGCCATTCTCCTCAGTCTTAAAACAGCATCAGATATTAATGCAAAGAACATACTTTTCGTCTTTGTCAGAAAAAGTTTCACACAGGGATCTGAAGGAGACACACAACTTATAAATCAATGATTTTACACTATCCTATTAATAGCCCAGTAGCTTTTAAATGAAGCCATTTAAAAAATAAAACCACTTCATTTTGTCCACTTGCACCTGTTTTTTGTTTTTTTTTACTATACCAGATTTAATATTGTTTTATCACTAATTATGGTTCTCGACAAGTGTAACTCATCTGGCTTTCTCATCTGACTTGGAAAACAAGCAAGGTCAGGTCAGATCTGTAAATGGATGGGAGACCACTCAGAGATCCCCACCTTATAGGTGAGGAGGAGGATGATAATAAGGAGGAGGAGGAGAAGAGGAAGAAGAGGAAACAGAAGCGGAAGAGGAGGAGGAGAGCTGGAAGGTACCTTGAAGGTCTTCTAGTCCAACCCCCTGGTCAAGCAGGAGAACCTATACCATTTCAGACAGACACTCTGTCCAGTCATGAAGCACCCACAACTTCTGGTGGCCAGCTGTTCCACTGGTTAATTGTCCTCACTGTTAGGAGGTTTCTCATCAATTCCTAGTTGCTTCTCTCCTGGATTATTTTCCATCCATTGTTTCTTGTCCTGCCTTCTGGTGCTTTGGAGAATAATTTGACCCCCTCCTCTTTGTGGCAGCCCCTCAAATACTGGAATAATGCTAACATGTCACTCCTGGTCCTTCTTTTCTCTAGACTAGCGAGACCCAATCCCCGCAACAAAGGTTTTTAAAAGTTGAAATAAGGAAACACCAAACCTTCCAGTCAGCAGCCAAGCTCAACTCAACTCAACCCCTTCACCTGGTCTGCACCATCCGTTTTTGGCAGAATGAATCAAAAGCGTTGGTGGAAATAAAACCACTATATGATCACCACGCCTACAAAATAGGAACTGCTTCTAGTTTTTTTTTTTAAGTATAAATAAATAAAAAATAAAAGAGAAGGGGGCTACAAAGACCCCTTATTTGAGAGGAAGGTGTGAATTAACTGGTCATTCCAGAGGATTATTTCAATGTTGCAACCATCCACAACGATCTCTCTCTCTTATTTTTTTTGTCAAGTTTTTTATTTCATATTGCTTATACATATCAGTGTGTGAGCAGTTTGATACCATACATTTTACTCAAATAAACATATTATTACTTTTCATTTTCATTGTTTTATAATGTTTAAACACTATATACACACACACACACATATATACACACACATATATACATATATATATACACATAAACACACACACACACACACATATATATAAATACCACTCATGCATCATCACAAAATCTCCAGAACCGTAAAGCTTACAAACTTGAAATTTGGCACATAGGTTCCTCTTGGCTTCTAGGGGCTCATTAAGAAAGGATTTTTCAAATTGACCATCAGAGCATTAGTATTTCCTATATTATTATTATTATTATTATTATTATTATTATTATTATTATTGCTTTGATGCTAAAGAGTTCTACTCCCCCTCCCCACCTGAAAAGAAATCTGTTCCAAAGGCAAAACACAAGCAGAGGAGAGGAGTTTCAGTTTCAGTTTTAGTTTCAGAGCACCAAGCAGCTTTAGTACAAAACAGTTGAGCTAAGCCGCTCCCAGCCTCCTTCTTACTCACACAGCAAATACAGTTTCAGTTTCCAAACAGCCCTCAACTCTCTCTCACACTGGCAGGACACTAGCCAGATGAATACCGATGGATGCTGATAGGCAAAGGCAGAATTTCCCCCCCGCCTTATTTTCCTCCCCAAAAACTAACCCTGACCACATAGTTTCATAGCGAAGCGCGAGTATCGAGCTAGTATCTAACATTATCGCCATCAACCTCCCCCTTATTGTTACAAATATCTTGCTATATTAAAATATGTTGCATTGTTGTTCCCCTCTTATTTCTATTTGTATTCTAACTTTTATTCACATCACTGTAGTATTTAAAGATGTTTCTTTTCTGCCTTCCATTTTTCACCTGCTTTACTACTTATATTTCCCTTATGTACACTGAGAGCATATGCACCAAGACAAATTCCTTGTGTGTCTAATCACACTTAGCCAATCAAGAATTCATTCATTCATTCATTTTAACACTTCACCTCTGTATATATTAAAGTTTCATCCTTCATTCTTTCACTGTTCAGTGTTTCAAGGTACAATTCTAACACCAATCCCAATTATCATTTAAACATATCGGGTAGATCTATTCATAGGATCTCCATGTGAGTTAAGGCAGCTCTATAAATATATTTAATAAATACTAATAATAGGAAGATGAGAAATTAGGTGGGATACAGCAGTTATCTGAGGCTTCCAGAGAAGAGGATGGGATACAGGGAATTGTTTGATATCTCCAGAGAGGGATGACTTCATTATTTAGACCAGTGGTCGCCAACAAGTGGGCCACTGGTGGCCTGCGAGAAAAATTTGGTGGTCAAGCAGAATTTTATGTGACAGACTCAGGTTGCCAATGGCAGAAAGATAGATCTCTGAGTGAATCTGTGATTCTGTGTGCAGCTCAATCTGCCTGCCTGCTTTGCCTGATTTTCAGTAAAAGTTGCTTTTTTAATTAAAAAAACCCAATATTTACATACACAGTATATTGTGAGTTAATTTTGTGAGTTTGCTTGCTAGCAAATTTTATGCGTTTGCTTGGAAGCAAATTTTATGTGACAGACTGAGCTAGCTGATGCCAGATAGATAGATAGATATCTGAGTAAATCTGTGATTCTGTAAGCAACTCAATCTGCCTGCCTGCTTTGTCTGATTTTGGGTAAAAACTGCTCTTTATATAAAAAAATCAATATTTACATCAATATTTATAATATTTACATACAAGCCATGCCCTGCCAGTCACAGGACCACCAAGCCACACCCACAAATTAGGCCACACCCACAGAACCAGTTAAGAAATTTGAATCCCACCCCTGCGACTGTGTGTGTGAGAGAGAGAAAGGGGGGGAGGGAGAAAGAGGTTAGATCTCTCTCTCTCTTTCTCTCTGTCTCTATATCTCTTTCTCTCTGTCTCTGTGTTTCTCTCTCTCTCCCTCTCTCTCTCTCTCTCTCTCTCTCTCTGTTTCTGTCTCTCTCCCCCACCCACACACACTGTCAGCAAGCCACTGTCAGTCAAAATTCATATTAGTGGTCCCCGGGATTTTAAATTATGAGTCTGGTTTAGACCAAGGGTCTCCAACCTTGGCCACTTTAAGCCTGGCAGACTTCAACTCCCAGAATTCCCCAGCAAAGCTGGCTAGGGAATTCTGGGAGTTAAAGTCCACCAGGCTTAAAGCGGCCAAGGTTGGAGACCTCTGATTTGGATGTTGTAAGCACCCAAAAGTC
>NC_142012.1:54580553-54588053 GCF_049901735.1 Notechis scutatus
ATTCTATTCTATTCTATTCTATTCTACTCTACTCTCCATCCCATTCCATTGCATATTCTGTGGTGTAGCGGCCTAGCCCTAGCCCTAGCCCTAACCCTAAGTATAGGCAGAGATTTCTCTCTCTGGGCACAATGAGAATATATCTGCTGAAAAAAACTCCACACTGGCGACAGGAAGGGGATCCGGCCCTTAAACACTCTGCTAGCTCCATTCAGTTGCCCTGCAACTAACCCCGCAAGGGATTATGCAGCTGTTCCAAGATGATGATGATTCTATTCTATTTTCTATTCTATTTTCCATTCCATTCTCCTTTGAAAAATAGACAGCACTGATTAGTTGAATGTAATCACCAGGATGTAAAAGCGTTCCAGAGAGCTCTAAAATTTAATTGGGATCATCGCGTGTCCTAAGCACCACGTGCTTGTAGAACACACTATGTGCTTTAACCTTTTCATAAAATAAAATCCCGGAATGATTCAATTTATGTGATTCAATCTCTGCTCTAGGCTGGGCTACATCTTATGCAGGATACAATGAGGTGTGTCCTGTGAGTTGGGTTAGGTTTCCAAGAGACCCTACAAAGACTTTTCAATGCCCAATTGAAATAACCCAGCACACTGAATGCCAGAATAAGAGAGTTGGAAGGGACCTTGGAGGTCTTCTAGTCCACCCCCCCCATTCAAGGAGACCCCATAACACACTTCTGTTATGGATTGCCCCAAGATTTATTTCTCAAGCCATCCTCAATACTTCTGTAGATGTCACAGAGTCCCTCGGAGCATGGGATGGGTGGTACCTAAATTTGATCAATTAATTAAAAGGCCTGGTCACTATCTGGAATGGAGACTCTTTATTTTTACTCATTTATTTCATAATTCAGGTGCCACTGAGATGGAAAAAAAGATAATTAAATTAAGCTGCCTAAGCAGGGCATTAAAATGCAAATAAACACCAATGGCTACCATACTGTTGTGGTTCGCCAGCAGCAGGTGAGGACAGCTGAGGCCTCGGAGAGCGAGGACTCAGATGAAGGGCCTGTGTGTGAGGCAGGGATGAGGCCAGGACCATCAGGGAGTGAAGTACTGCCTTTGGAGATTGTGGGGGCTGGCAGCAGTGATGAAGAGGCCCCCGAGGAGCCTGTGCCCAGCGCGGGTGCACACAGGGCTGCTCGAAGGAAAGTGGAGCTGCAGCAGCACAGGCAACTTGGGAGTAAGGCTGCAAGTAATGGCCCCTCGCTTAAGAGATAAAAGCCAGCTGAGAAACCGGAGTTCTTTGCAGGAAGCAAAGAAGTTTGATACTCGAGCCTGGTGGACGTTAGGAATATCTGAGTTGGTATTTGGAGATTATTTGATTTATTGTGTAGTAACTTTATCTGGTGTTCTTGGCAGCCTTGCAAAAACTTGGCAAGGCTCTTTTCTTATCGGAGCTAATTAGTTGGAAGCAGCCTTTTACCAGTGAAAGAACGGGATTCGTAAATGCAACATTAAAAAGTTGTGCTGTTACCTTTGCCTCGTGTTTTCTCTCTTGGAACCAGGTTTGGGTCAGAACATATACAGGTAGTTCTCAACTTGTAATGTTTAGTGAAAAAAGGGACATACGGCCGTTTTTCACACTTACAACCGCTGCAGCTTGCCCACGGTCATGTGATGAAAATTCAGAGGCTTGGCAACCGACTCCTATTTATGATGGTTGCAGCGTCCTGGGGTCATGTGATTTCCCCCTTTTGCAAAGTCCACGGGGAAGCCAGATTCACTCAACAACCATTTTACTAACAACGGCAGTGAACAACTGCAGGAACAACTGCAGCAGAAAGATCATAGACAGACAGACAGACAGACAGACAGACAGACAGACAGACAGACAGACAGAAAGAAAAGAAAGAAAGAAAGAAAGAAAGAAAGAAAGAAAGAAAGAAAGAAAGAAAGAAAGAAAGAAAGGATTCTTTATTGGCCAAGTGTGATTGGACACACAAGGAAGTAGAAGGGAGCAATTTCCTTTAACAAATGTTTCACTTAGCAATAGAAGTTCTGGGCTCATTTGTGTCCATTAAACATTCCTCCCTTCCGCCTTTTTTTTTTTTTTTTTCTTTTTATTGGTTTTTTTGGTTGTGGGTGTTTTGTTTTTTCCTGGGGGTGTGGTTTTTCCGTTTTCCGGTTGTTGCCGCGCCCCCTTCTTGTGGGGGGGGCGCCCCCCCGGGTGGCCCGGAAGGTCCCCCCGGAGCCTCTTTTGAGATTGTGGGGAGCCGGTCCCCCCCCCCCCTTAGCCTTTTTTTTGTCTTTTCCTTTGGCCTTTTTTTTTCCTCCCTTTACTATATTTTTTTCCAAAGGGATTCCTGAATTCGTAGTTTTTTTAAGCTGTTCGTTGGCACGCCAGACCGGCTCTCAACTTGTTAGGAAACCACAATCTTACACCATAGCACAGCTAAGGTGTGACACAATCATTTAGGACCAGAAGAGGAAGGGGGCTTATCATCCCAGTAATTCTCTATCATCACCCCATTACCACCCATTTTCATCCTGCTTCTTCCTGCAGGCTACTTTTATACAAATACTGAATAAAAACTTTGGATAAAGACCCCAGATAAAGGTTGACATAATTTCCAGTGAAGCCACAAACCTCAGAGAATTCAATAGAAATGAAGCAAGAATAACAGGCTGGCTCTAGCCAAATAATAATAATAATAATAATAATAATAATAATAATAATAATAATAATAATAATAATAATAATAATAATAATAATAATAATAATAATATAGTAACAACTACTGGGAACATCAGGTTGAGAAGGTTCTGGAGAATGAAAAAGTCAAGACCTTGTGGGACTTCAGAATTCAGACTGACAGGCACTTGGCCCGCGAGTCCAGTTGCCAAGCATCCAAATGTCAATCATGTGACGGCAGGGATGCTTGCAATGTGACAAAAGTCCCTTTTTCTTTCCCCAGCACTGTTGTAACTTCGGGCGGCCACTAAAGGAACTGTTCTAAGTCGAGGATGACCTGCCTATTGAGCAATGACTGAGAAGCACAGGGCTGTAGTATCCTTTTTGTAATGTTCTCTATATATAGTAGAGTTGTGAGACAAACTGCCTTGATTGATGGTTAAATCAAGCAAGCCAGGACGATGGGACGTTTTGCAAACTGGCTGTCGGAGCGCATCTGATTTATTTACTATTAGGAGTAGCCTTGAATGACAGCCAAGGCATGCAATAAGCCTCAGGGACTTCAACCCGGAAACCGCCAGTTCAAATCCTGCTTGGGCCTTGAAGTCCTATCAGATTTTCTGCCAGGGAAGAAGGACAAGAAGGAGCCACCCACACATTTTGGCCAGAAACCCAGCAAAACCAGCCCCCCCCCACTGCACAAAACCCCCATTTTTTCTTCCTGGGGGAGGTATTGAAAAAGGGGACCCCCGTTTTAAATCCATTGGAGCAATTCAAAGGAATGCCAGGGTGGAGAGTTGGGGGCGCCCTAACTCTGATTTTTTCACCCCTTGGGTTTGTTTTTTCTTTTTTGGGAGGGGGCGCCCAGTCAAACCATGGTTTTTCCTGATTGCAACAGATCCCCAGCCAAACCCCACTTTTCTTGCTTTTCTGGGGGGGCATGTTGCCTGGTTGCAACAGATCCCAGCCAAACCTCATTTTTTACTTGGTTTTTTTTTTGGGGGGGGGATCTGGCTGCAACAAATCCCAGCCAAACCCCAATTTTTCTTTGGTTTATTTTTTGGTGGGGATGTCTGGTTGCAACAGATCCCCAGTCAAACCCCAGTTTTTTCTTGTTTTTGGGGGGGCAGGCACCTGGTGGCAACAGATCCAGTCAAACCCCAATTTTTTCGGTAATTTGGGGGGGCGCCTGGTTGCAACAGATCTCCAGCCAAACCCGATTTTTTTTTTTTTTTGCTTTTCTTGGGGGCCATCTGGTTGCAACAGATCCCCAGTCAAACCCCAGTTTTTTCTTGGGTTTTTTTTGGAGAGGGGGAGCCTGGTTGCAAGAGATCCCCGCCATGCACCTGCTAGCCTCGGAACAAAGCCTTAGCCAAAGGAGGAGAGACCACCAGGAAACCCAACCTCCCCCCAACCCCGGAGCGCCGCGGAGGGAGGGCATAGATCGGGAATCTGGGCAGCCCCCGGGGGCGATGCAGCCTCGGGATCCCTTCCGATCTCTCACCTTGTCCCAGAGAAGCCACTGGGCCGCCGCCGCCCGGGCTCGATCCGCCTCCCCCGCCATCCGGATGCAGAAAGACGCGCAGGGAAGGGCCGGGCTGCCGGCTCCCTCCGCAGGCCCCGCCCCCCGGGAGGCGGAGTCAAGGGTGATTTTGTGGGCGGGGGGTTCCTGGTTGCAACAAATCCCAGCCAAACCCCATTTTTTCTTGCTTTTTTTGGGGGTCGCCTGGTTGCAACAAATCCCAGCCAAACCCCATTTTTCTT
Organism: Notechis scutatus; assembly: GCF_049901735.1. Lineage (NCBI taxonomy): Eukaryota > Metazoa > Chordata > Lepidosauria > Squamata > Elapidae > Notechis > Notechis scutatus. Next base: position 54,584,979 of record NC_142012.1, read on the forward strand.
GCTTTGGGGGTCGCCTGGTTGCAACAAATCCCAGCCAAACCCCATTTTTCTTGCTTTGGGGGTCGCCTGGTTGCAACAAATCCCAGCCAAACCCCATTTTTTCTTGCTTTTTTTTTGGGGGCGCCTGATTGTAACAGATCCCAGCCAAACCCCAATTTTTCTTGCTTTTTTGGGGGCTGGTGGCAACAAATCCCAGCCAAACCGCAATTTTTTCTTGCTTTTTTGGGGGGCGCCTGGTTGCAACAGATCCCAGCCAAACCCCAATTTTTCTTTCTTTTTTGAGGGGGGCACCTGTTTGCAACAGATGTCAGCCAAACCACATTTTTTCTTACTTTTTTGAGGGGGGCGCCTGGTTGCAACAGATCCCAGCCAAACCCCAATTTTTCTTTCTTTTTTGAGGGTGGTGGTGGTGCCTGGTTGCAACATGGAGAAGCCAGATTCACTTAAGCAACCGTGTTAACTGACTTAACAACTGCAGTGATTGACTTAACAACAGTGGAAAGAAAGGTTGTAAAAGAGGGCAGAGCTCAGTGAACAAATTTCTCACTTAGCAACATCAATTCGACTGCCCTGTATCCTTACTGGCTTTCATTTTAGGAGGTAAATTTAAGGTAACAGAACCTTTTAGATCTGCCCCAAAGCACAAGGACTTGCCTAGGGTCTTCAACTCCCAGAATGCTCCAGCCAGCCAGGCATGGAGCATTCTGGGAGTTGAAGTCCACAAGTCTTAAAAGTTGCCAAGGTTGGCCATCTTTGATCTAGGAGGCAGGCTTACCTTACTCGTGCAAATTCTTATAGCAAGGGTCTCCAAACTTGGCAGCTTTTAAGACTTGTGGACTTCAACTTCCAGAATTCCTCAGCTAACATGACTGGAGGAGGAATTCTGGGAGTTGAAGTCCACAAGTCTTAAACTTGCCAAGTTTGGAGACCTCTACTAGCACCTAAGATTTTCAGCCTAAAACAAGGGTATTCAAACTTGGCCAGTTTTAAGACTTGTGGACTTCAGCTCCCAGAATTCCTGAGCTAACATGACTTGGAGGAGGAATTCTGGGAGTTGAACTCCACCAGTCTTAAAAGCTGCCAAGTTTGAAGACCATTGTCTTAGTGGCTTCACTTCCTGGAGAATGGACACCCTCTCTCTTTCCTTAATTGGTTGCTTTTTAAACAAGAGAGAAAGAAGAAAATAGAGAGAGAAAATAGAGAGATCTGTAAGAGAGAAAAAGAAAATAGTAGCCGAGTCTAATAATAAACAGTAAGATGAAAAAGCTAAACGAAAGAAACCAGATAACCTCAAATGCCTCTTTGTATTTGTGAATTCTATATTTGCATAGTGCTTTCCATTACTGCAAAGTTGATTTAGTACAAAGCCATTAAAATACTGGGTAACACAAACAATATGTGAAGGCCACTAGGAAAATTATATTTTCATTTAAAGCAAAGCAAAGCAAACATAAAGGTTCCCCTCACACATATGTGCTAGTCCCTTATTGGCGAATGCATGCTGGAAGTGGCACGCAGAGCCATTTCTCCCAGCATGTGAGAGGTCGCCCGGAAGAGCCTCATTGCGCATGCATGCGCACGCCACCGCCCGACAGCTGATTGTCAAGCATCTGGTGTGCATGTGCAGGGGGCGGAGGGGGGTGCATGGGAGATGCACGCACATGCACAAGGACGCACTGCATGCAAGGGGCTTGCGTGTGCATGCACAGATACATGGCGCACGAGGGGGGGAATTGCGCGCATGTGCAGACGTGGGGCACAAGGGGGAATATCGCACGCATGCACGGATGTGTGGTACGCGAGGGGGGTCATGCACGCATGCGCAGGGGGCGCGGGCCAACATGCATTGCCTTCTGAGTGCTGGTATGTGAGCACGCGCACAATTATCGGCACAGGAGCCAAAAAAGGATAACCACCACTGTGCTAGTTGTTTCCGGCTCTAGGGGGCGGTGCTCATCTCCGTTACAAAGCCAAAGAGCACTGTCCGAAGACATCTCTATGGTCATGTGGCCGGCATGACTAAATGCCAAAGGCTCACAGAATGCTGTTCCCTTCCCCACCAAAGTGGTCCATATTTTTCTACTTGCATTTTTTACGTGCTTTCGAACTGCTAGGTTGGCAGAAGCTGGCACAAGGAACAGGAGCTCACTCTATCATGTGGCGCTAGGGATTCAAACCGCCGAACCGCTGACCTTTCTGGTTGACAAGCTCAGCGTCTTAGCCACTGAGCCATCGCGCCCCTCTAAAGCAGGGGTCTCAAACACAATTTACCTGGGGGCCTCTGGAGGCAGAGTCTGGGTGAGGCTGGGCCGCATAATATTATACTTTATATTATACTTTATATTTATATTATACACTAATATTATATTTTCATATCACGGTGGGGGCCACAGGATATCATCCTATGGGCCGCAATTGGCCCGCGAGCCGCAAGAATGAGACCTCTGCTCTAAAGCAAACATAGTCCATAATAATAATTTTTGTCTTGGACTGGAAAAGACACCGAGGTGCATAGATTGTGTGAACAACAAAAGTTTGTGTAACCATCAAAAGGCTTTGGTGTTCGAAGGTGGTGCTTTGCACTTCCTTGTGCAAGATTAAGGAGGCCGTGTGTGTGTCCTACTTGGGTTGCACACTTGCAATTCCACATACCTTCATGGCACGGTAATGTCACAAGACACAACTAGGCCATTGTGGTGTGCCTATTGCACAGAAGATTAAGAGAGGAAGCTTAAGAAGATGCTAGAGAGACAAACAAGTGTGGTGAAACAACAGAGAGAGTTTCCAAGTGGAACAACTTGCCTCCAGAAGTTGTGGATGTGCTCCAATACTGGAAGTTTTAAGGAGAGATTTCAGACTTTGTCTGAAACAGTATAGGGTTTCCTGCCTGAGCAGGGGGGGTGGACTAGAAGACCTCAAAAGGTCCCTTCCAACTCTGTTGTTCAACTAATTGTCATATTGTGTTGTTGTGATTTCTACATATTAACTTTCAGTAGGAATGTAGGTATATTAGGATCTTCCCATGTTTCTAGCTACAACACACTGAAGTTGATACAGAATAACAGAAGGAAGGGA
>NC_142012.1:54593053-54623053 GCF_049901735.1 Notechis scutatus
AGGCTTGAAGTACAAGAATTTCTTTGCTTCCAGTTTCTCAGCTGGTTTTTATCTCTCAAGGGAGGGGCCATTACCTTGCAGCCTTACTCCTGAGTCAACCCATGCTGCTGCAGATGCACTTTCCTTCGAGTAGGCCTGCGCGCATGCGCACTGGGCACAGGCTCCTCGGGTACCTCTTCATCACTGCTGCCAGCCTCCACAATCTCTGAGGGCAGCATTCCACTCCCTGATGGTCCTGGCCCCATCCCTGCATCACCCACTGGCCCCTCATCCGAGTCCTCGCTCTCCGAGGCCTCAGCCATCCGCATCTGCTGCCGGTGAACCACAACAGGCTCAAGGAAAGCCTCCAGAGTCCGAGGAGCCTGAAAGCGGCCCCTCCCGCCATGGTGCAGGAGGCCGACTAGGCCACACCCACCATGGCCACGCCCACCCAGCAACTGGGCAGAAAACCAGTTGCTAAAATTTTTGAAGCCCACCTCTGACCAAGTCCAACCTTCTGCTCAGTGGAAATTAAAATAGTTCAGACAGATGGATATCTGATTTCTGCTTCAATACATCCAGCAAATAATAAAAGCTTATATATCTTCTCTGGGTCGTTCTTATGGTTAGGAAGGTTTGTTTTTTCTTCCAAAGTTGAACTTTGCTTTCCTCGTAGCTTCAATCCATTATTTGGTATTTTGCATGATGGAAAGGGAAGAAGTTTTGTACGGCACTCTTGTGATAATTGAAGAAGGCTATCGTACTTTCCTCTCTGAAAGAGTGAGGGATGTGATCCTATCACAATTTTTAAAAAAAACAAAACTTCCTGCTGGTAAGTCGTACGTAACAGAACATTTGTGGGTTGTGGGTTATCCATCTTTATAAAGTTTGAGGAAGCTGGGCTTCATTTCTAGAGAAGATAATATTTATTTGTAGCGCAGGATTGAACTATGGAGTCCTTGGGGCTCTCCGAGCTTGGTTATTTTCTTGCAGATGTTTCATTGCCAAACTAGGGAACATCGTCAGTGTTAGTAAGGAGTGACGTTTGCTTTCTGTTTATATTGTGCATGTACACGCACACACACACACACACCATTCACTTTCAGCCAGTGGTGGGATTCAATTTTTTTTACTACCAATTCTGTGGGCGTGGCTTGGTGGGCGTGGCAGGGGAAGGATACTGCAAAAATCCCCATTCCCTCCCCACCCAACTAACCTGCTTTTCAGTTCCGTTCTCCTGTGCAGGGCAACCAAAGAAGACCCAGCTGATCAGCTGGGATTCAATGGGAGGCAGAGAATAGATGGGGGCGGGGCCAGTCAGAGGTGGCATTGGCCGGATCTCTGAGCTACTCACAATTTCCGCTACCGGTTCTCCAGAACTGGTCAGAACCTGCTGAATACCACCTCTGCTTTCAGCACTGATGATGTGACCTAGTTTAGTAATGAAATGTATGTAAGAAAACCACCAAGCTTAGAGAGCACCCAGGACCCCACATGAATAGATTTTCTGCACATTGTAGATGGTACGATTACCGTGTTTTCCCGAAAATAAGACCCTGTCTTATATTTTTTTGACACCAAAAAAGGGAGTAGGTCTTATTTTCAGGGCATGCCATTCACTGACTAAACTCACTTGCGCATATCGCCCTCAGCCTCCTTTTTGCTGTCAGAGGCCTTCAGGAACTTCTTCTGTGGTCGGTAAGGCTTTTCTGAAGGTCTCTGTAGCCAATAACAGAGCTCTGGATTGATCCAGAGCTTTGTTATCAGCTACAGAGGCCTTCAGGACAGCCTGGACAGCCTTGTTGGCTTCAGAAGAAATGGGCTGGCAAGGCAGGTGTTGAGGTGTGAGAGGCCTGGTTACAACTGTCCAAAGGTAAGTAGTAGGGCAGCTCCACCCTCCCATCCTCACCCTAGCTTAATTTTTACCCATGCACTCTGGAGTGGGTGGGATCTTAATTAGGGCTTATTTTGGAGGGTAGGGCTTATATTGGGTGCACGTGTAAAAAATCAGGCTACAACTTACTTTCAGGGTAGGTCGTATTTTCAGGGAAACAGGGTAGATAATCCTTGTAGTTCCTTCTGACTCCACAGTTCTGTGGTTCGATGATTCTCACTACCGTCTCAATGCGAAATATTTCCAATTTCTTCAATATCTCTATATAAAACTTAAATATCCAAGACCCTATTCCTCTACATTGCTCTTCTCTGAAACGTTTTTGATTTCTCTTGAGTCCACCTTAAAATATGGTGTTCAGAACAGAACAAAAATTCCATTTTTCTACTTTGGAATATCGCTGCACAGTTTCTGCCTCTGCCACCTTTCCTGACCTATTTGCAAATGTGCATGATGGTAAACACCTTCTCAAAAATTATATTACTTTATGTTGAAATGCAATGCTCGGGCCAATAGAAATAAGACCAACAGAATCACCCAGGAACCAAATGTGAAATAATTTATTTGCTCATCCCCTTTTGCAACCGGGCAGCAGGAATTAAAAAGGAGAACATCAAACTCTGTCGTTGGGATTTTTAGCTCTGAAAAGCACTTGCTTGTTATAAATACGCATGCATTATTCCGGATCAATATCCAGAAAAATGATTACACGGAATTGCAAAGAAGGAAGGACAGAAGGAAGCTTTTCAGCCAGACTTGAAATGCTGCTAGGTCTCCAAAAGTAGAGTGGAATGACATTTATGCAATGAAGAAACTTCACTCTCTTTGTTTCTGCAGTTCGTTGTGCTGTAGAGGCAAGGGTTGAATTGCCTCATGTCAGCCTGATCTACCTCACAGGGTTGTTGTGTGGAAAAGAGGAGGAAGAACATGAAATATTCCACTAGGCCCTCCTAAAGGAAAGATGGAATCTTAACCCGAGAAAACATTTAATAAATTACTGTGTTTCCCCGAAAATAAGACCCTGTCCTATATTTTTTTTGCCACCAAAAAAAGGCACCAGGTCTTATTTTTGGGAGAAGTTATCCACTGACTAACCTCACTTGCATGCATTGCCCCCGGCCTCCTTTTTGCTGTCAGAGGCCTTCCGGAACTTCTTCTTCTGCAGCCGGCAAGGCTTTTCTGAAGGCCTCTGCAGTCGATAACAGAGCTCTGGATCGATCCAGAGCTTTGTTATCAGCTCCAGAGGCCTTCAGGAAAGTCTTGCCAGCCTTGCCGGTTGCAGAAGAAATGGGCCAGCAAGGCGGAGTCAGAGATCAGTGGGTCAGAAGAACAGCTGGAGCCTGTTCCCAGTGTGCTCATGCACAGAGCTGCCAGAAGAAGGGAATAGCTAAGGAATAGGTTTGACTTGGGAGTAAAGCCACAAGTAGACTGTGAATGGCCCCTCCCATAGGGAATAAAAGAGGAGTGAAAGGGGAGTGTGGTTTTGCAGGAGACAATTAGTTCATTTGGGCGAAGATCTGTTGCTGCATTCTTGCCACGTATTGTTTGCTACAGTGTGGCATCTGAAAGATATCGGCCTGGCAGCTCTCCAAGCCTGATAAAGGTCTGTAATTGTGAAATCTCTTGAAAGACATTTGGCTGGGGCTTTGCTGGAGAGGAATTCACTGTAAACCAAATAAAAGGAGTCGGCTTTGTGCTTTTGGGGAAGCCTAGGCCAGAACACCATGCAAGATTTTGTCTCCTTTTTATATCTCCTTTTTTTTTTTGTCAGATCCACACCCGACTCAGAAGATTGTACAGGTTTAGGATCTTACGGGTGCCACACCCCGAATTTTGCAACACAAAAAAGAATAACTGATTTGTCATTGTTCCTAAAGGCAAAATGAAACTGCTTCTCCCCTCTTATTTTGTCCTCTCTGTTGTATCCTGTCTCCTCTAACCATTTCCGAATTCAGAGAAAAACAAGTAAACAATTAAAATCTACCTCCTCCTTTATCTTCCCAACCTCCAATTTAGAAGCCTTCTACAAACATCAAACCGGTATCGTAATTATAGGGACTTCCTTTGATAAATATACTCCTGCACCACAAGAAATCTTACTGCAAGGAAGAAAACCTTTTTAAAATCTAGATTTTTTGGGGGGTGGGGTGGGGTGGATCATGTCGTATGAGAGAGAAGACAGTCTAACAATAATTGTAAGAAGAGATATCCATCTGGTTCAGTTCCAAGCTGGGAGAAACATGGAGGCCGATTGGAAAGATGGTTTAATGATGAACAGAACCAACCAAGCACATGGTTCTGTTGCAGATGATCCCATGGAATTGAGAGTGGTTTTTTTTTTAAATACTTTCTCCGAGCTTTGCACTTGAGCCTCCTGTTCCTGTGCAAGAACATGTATTCTATTGGCTGTTGTAGGGGTCATGTAGGGATCATCGCTGTCTCTATAGGTTGTTTTCGCTTCGGGACATGACCACCAAGAATGAAAGAAGGTACCTTGTTGTTGTCCACATTTCCAGCAAATTGGTTTTAAGTTTGGATAAATCTTGGCCAATCTTGAAGGTGCCATATACCAATGGTAGAACATTTTATGTTGATTTTCCTTATAAGCCGCTGTTTTTGTTATTTTATAATTTTTATTCCAATTTTTTCCCCTCTCTTCTAAGCAAATAGTAGGTCCGACATTACTGCCCCATCATTGATCCTTTCACAATCTCTTCTACCGTGTTTCTCCAACAATACGGCCTCCCCCAATAGGAAGTCCCAGCATGTTTTATAGGCATAACATCAAATTAAGCCCCTCCCCCCACATTAAGGCCTATATTAAACATGCAAAATGGGGGGCGGGGAATGGTGGCATTTGCACGCAGCGCTGAAAATGGAGCATTTAGAAGCTCAGCTGCTTACCTTCCAAGTCAGCAATGCTAAGTAGAATGGCAAGGGGGTGGGAAATGAGCTGTGCTAGGTGATTGAGATGAGCTGGAAAGCAGGAAATACAGGACAGGATAGGAAGGGTAGGTGGGGCCAGCTGATTGTCGGAACAACCGGTTTGCTTGAACCGGTATGAACCTGGCAGCAGTCCACCAACTGGAAGGAAGGACTGACTAGCAATAGCACTTAGACATATACCGCTTCACAGGGTTTCACAGCCCTTTCTAAGATGTTTACAGAATCAGCTTCTCTGCAGCTCCAAATAGCTTCTCTGCAGCTCCTTCTCAGCTGTTATTTATATAACAGAACCTTCCCTGTTGACGTCTAGAAGTTGAGCTACTTCTTTCAAGTCCTTTCTTTCACACGTTTGTTTTCCGAGGCTGAGATGAAGGCTGGCAGCTGACACTTTACATCACTCGGGTCGGATAGAGTTTCCAGCCATGAAGTTTTATGAATGTCCTTGTAGGGGGATTAATTTTTTTTCCATAAACAAATGTGGAGACCTCCTTGAAATCCGTGCAGGGATAGCGAGGCAGAAACTGGGGAGTGATAATATCTGATGATGCAAAGCTGCAGCTGGGGACATATTTATTAATATTTGGGTCTCAACGGAGCTGCCCCTCATGAGAATTCTGAATAAACAAAGCAGCCGCAGAAGAAAAAGCAGAGTGCAGAGAAGAGCAACAAAGATGATTAGGGGACTGGAGGCTAAAACATATAAAGAACAGTTGCTGGAATTGGGTATGTCTCGTTTAATGAAAAGAAAAACTAGGGATGACATGATTGCAAGAGTTCCAATATCTCAGGGGCTGCCCGAAAGAAGAGGGAGTCAAGCTATTCTCCAAAGCACCTGAAGGCAGGACAAGGAACAATGGATGGAAACTCATGAAGGAAAGAAGCAACCTAGAACTAAGGAGAAGTTTCCTGAAATAAGATGTGGGTGTGTCTTATGATTTTTCCTGCAGTGCTGTTCATACGAGTAAGGTGCCCAGTTAGACGAGCGCCTGAATGCAGGAGAAGCAACCACAGTTGGAAGCTGATCAAGAAGAGAAGCAACCTAGAAATTTCCTGACACTGAGAACAATTAACCAGTAGAACTACTTGCCTCCAGCAAGTAGAACTAAATGCTCCAACACTGGTTTTTAAAACACAGAGTCTAGTTGAATGAAAAGAAGGAGTAGGGGACAACCTAATAGCAGAGTCTTCCAATCAATGGTGGGATTCAAAAAATTGTTATTACCAGTTCTGTTGGCATGGCGTGGCTTGGTGGGCATGGCTAGGTAGGCATGGCATGGCTTAGTGGGCGTGGCAGGGGAAGGATACTATAAAATCCCCATTCCCTCCCCACCCCACTAACCTGCTTTCCAGCTCCGTTCTCCTTCTTTTGTGCAGGGCAACAAAAGAAGACCCAGCCAATCAGCTGGGACTCGGGAGGTGGAGAATAGATGGGGGTGGGGCCAGTCAGAGGTGGTATTTGCCGGTTCTCCAAACTACTCAAAATTTCCGCTACCGGTTCTCCAGAACTGGTCAGAACCTGCTGAGTACCACCTCTGCTTCCAATATTTCAGGGGCTGCCACAAAAGAAGAGGGAGTCAAGCTCTTCTCCAAAGCGCCTGAAGGCAGGACAAGGAACAATGGATGGAAACTCCTCAAGGAGAGAAACAGCCTAGAACTAAGGATAAGTTTCCTGACAGTTAGAACAATTAAATCAGTGGAACAACTTGCCTCCAAGAAGTTGTGAATGCTCAAACACAGTTTTTAAGAAGAGATTGGACAACCGTTTGTTCTAAGGGATGGCTTTAGCCTCCCTGGATGGTTGTTTCTTCTTCTTTGCTTTCTCTGGAGGCATGGAAATAAGATGTGTGTGTGTGTGTGTGTGTCTTGCGCGCAATGATTTTTTTCTGCAGTGCTGTTTATATGAGTAAGTTGCCCAGTTAGACAAGCTTTGATTATACCTTCACTTATCTAGAGCCTGTTCAGACAACAACCCCCATAATTCCTGATCTGCATAACAAGACCTGGAATGCTGACAGATGCACCCAGTGGGCTGGGGAAGGTTGGGGAAGACTGGAGAACAGCCACACACACAAAAAAAAAAAAACCCGAGAAATTTTAAAGATGGTTTTTAAATTGGTCTTCAGAAATCAAAAGAGATTTATTTTGCTTTCTTAATGTCCTTTAATCTTAAGGTATTAATTTCCCCCACTTCCACTTTGGATTGAAGTAGAATATTTACCCCACCCTCTCTCTCTATTAGTTAAAAGAAGGACACCAAGACCGGGTTTGGTATATTAAACGGAACAAAGAGAGGTAGAAACAAATTACTTTCCATTAGTGTACAGTAAGCAAAATTCTGCCTGAGGTCTTGAAGAGCTCTGGAAGACTAGAAGAGACAGGAAAAAGGCCATTTATTTAATGATTCAATTGTTTTCTAAAAGAGTTAGCATCTATCGGGGTGTAGTTGGAAAAGAAGATTTTACAGAATATTTGTTTCTCGAAAAAAGAGAAGAAAGTGATAAAAACAGATTGATAAACAAAACTAGCCAGTGTTTAAAAGTAGTACCGTTCTAATCTTTAAATCTTCATAACTTTCTACACAGTTAAATAAGAATCGGCTGAATTTTCCTTTTCTAGTAGTATAGGGCCAGCATCTTGTAAAAACTCTCTGATATTCTGTGGTTTATGGGTTTGCGAGGCCACCAGAAACCCATAAAATTCTATTAAGAAAATGTATTCTTCGCTGCATAAATCACATCTAGTTATTAACTTAGTTAAACTGAAGTCTAGACACTGTGTTTCTCTGAAAATAAGACCCTGTCTTGTATTTTTTTTTTGCCACTAAAAAAGGCACTAGGTCTTATTTTGGGGGGAAGTCATCCACTGACTAAACTCACTTGTGCACGTCTCCCCTGGCCTCCTTTAAACTGTCAGAGGCCTTCAGGAATTTCTTCTTCTGAGGCCGGCAAGGCTTTCCTGAAGGCTTCTGCAGCCGATAATGGAATTCTGGATCAATGCAGAGCTTTGTTTATCAGCAACAGAGGCCTTCAGGAAAGCCTTGACAGCCTTGCCAACTGCAGAAGAATTGGTCCAGCAAGGCAGGTGTCGGGGTGTTCCAGGCCTGGCTACAACTGTCCAAAGGTAAGTAGTAGGGCAACTCCACCCTCCCATGCCTACCCTAGCTTAATTGTTACCCGTCCACTCTGGAGTGGGCAGGATCTTAATTAGGGCTTATTTTGGGGGGTAGGGCTTATATTGGGCATACATGTAAAAATCAAGCTAGGACTTACTTTCAGGGTAGGTCGTATTTTTGGGGAAACCGGGTATTGCTCTATTTGGCAATAATACTCCTCTTGCAACATGACCATGTCATCTTCGTTTGATTGACATGAAGAATAATTTCTTTCATCTTCTTTTCAATAATAGCAAGGCTCAGAATTCAGAGAGATCAAACTGAAGTCTGACCAACCAGGTAGTTTTTCTAAAAATATATGGTCTTCACAATTTTCTGCTAGCAGAGAATAATTTGGTAGTCTTCGACTTACAACAGTCTATTTAGTGACCATTCGAAGTTACAAGACAATTGAAAAAAGTGACCGAAGGCTGTTTTTTAACACCTACTGTTTCCCTGAAAATAAAACCCAACTGGAAAATAAGCCCTAGCATGATTTTTCCAGGATGCTCGTAATATAAGCCCTACCCTGAAACTCAGCCCCAGTTAAGATTGTCGGCTGATTGTGGACGCATTTAGAACCGTATTTCCCCCAAAATAAGACCTAACTGGAAAATAAGCCCTAATGCGTCTTTTGGAGCAAAAGTAAATATAAGACTCGATCTTATTTTTGGGGAATCATGGCACATCCCCACAGTAGCATCCCCATGGGCCACACATCATCAAAATTCAGACGTTTGGCAATTGAGTCATATTTATGAAGGTTGCATTGTCCCAGGATCATAAGATTCCCTTTTGTGAACTTGGCCTTTCTATGACTCGTGGACTTCAACTCTGAGAATTCCTGAACCAGCATGGCTGACTCAAGAATTCTGGGAGTTGAAGTCCATGAGAAATAAAAGGGCCACAGTTCCCCACCCTTGCTCTACACAGTCTAAATCAAGGGTCTTCCAACTTGGCAAGTTTAAGACTTGTGGACATCAACTCCCAGGATTCCTGAACTAACATGACTGGAGGAGGAATTCTGGGAGTTGAAGTCCACAAGTCTTAAAGCTGTCAAGTTTGAAGACCCCTGATCTAAATGGCAAGGCAGCCAGGATACTTTAATGAGCCAAAGAGTGCAAATATTTACTCTAAACAGCAAGCGAGGCCTGAGAATGTGAGATGACACACACTCATAAACACAGCATTCAATGTGTGTTCTCTGCTCTGTTTTAAAGACATTTTGTTCGCTGGCATCCAGCCTGTTTAATTTTTATTTTATTTAAAGATAAGAAGACCCATATTGTATAGGCAAGAACTGGGTTTAACCAGTTCCCTCAGATGAAAATCCTTTATTTCCTTTGGAAGGACTTCAGTTTCATGTTTCTGGCTGTGGGCTTAGCTTGAGCCAATTCAACCAAAAAGATTGAGGGTTTATTTATTCTTATTCACTAGCAGGGTACCCATGCTTCACTACAAAACTTTGTTATTAGGCAAGTTTTTGGGGAGGAAAATAAAGGGAAAAAAATTCTGCCTCTGCCTACCAGCAACCATCGGTATTCATCTGGCTAGTGTCCTGTCAGTGTGTGAGAGAGTTGAGGGCTGTTTGGAAACTGAAACAGTATTTGCTGTGTGAGCAAGAAGGAGACAGCTAGGAGCCTGGGTGTAGCTTAGTTCAACTGTTCTGTACTAAAGCTGTTGGTGCTGTGAAACTAAAGCTGAAACTCCTCTCCTCTGCTTGTGTTTTGCATTTGGAACAGTGTGTTTTTTTTTTAGGTGGAGAGGGGGTGTAGAACTCCTTAGCATCAGAGCGTGTTAATGATAATAATATAGGAAATACTAATGCTCTGATGGTCATTTTTTTAAAAAAAAACCTTTCTCAGTGAGCACCTAGAAGCCAAGAGGAACATACATGCCAAATTTCAAGTTTGTAGGCTTTACGGTTCTGGAGATTTTGTGATGATGCATGAGTGGTATTTTGCTTTTATATATTGATAGATTTAATTAATCTTTCACTTTTACCTGAATCTAAAATTCATGTATCAAAACATGTGGCAGAACCTGAATTACAAGTTTCAAGTTTAATAAAGTCGAATGATTTTAATAAAGGGCGTCTCCCATTCGAAACACAAACTAGATCTGAAGATCACAGTTCTATCTGTAACTCTGGATGAAAGTTGGTTTAATCCAGAATTTGGAATTTTTTCTGGACTCCCGGCCATTTCTTGGAAAGCAAAGGGAGGCCATGGGCAGCAAAGCTTCCCAAAATTTCATTTGGTGTACCAGGTGCGTCATTCCCAGCATTTATGAGTCACCATGTGCATAGCCCTGGAGTTTTCTCTTGCAACACAACCAGGTTGGGCTGTCCTTCCAGACTGCTATATTATGTTTAGAAAAATATCCAGAGGATGGAAGGAATGGGTAAAAACACACAAAATAAACAAATCCCTTCTTGTTTAGATTAGTGGCAATCACTGTTTGAAAAGCCTATTTACTGAAAGGGCCGTATTTACTTTGACCTCATAAAACGTTGCTTCTTCTGAGAATTCTAGATCTTACACATCATGCATGCATGCCAGACATGTTAAATCCATGCCATCGAATTCCTGATATTTTAAGGGTTCCTTAAAGGAAGCAAACTTTTGAAACATCACCGTTGGAAGATGCCAAGGACCAACCTATTCCGGATCAAACTGCATACCTTTTGCCCACGCAACCTACGGACTTACCTGTTCTCCCAGCTTCTGCCTTCTTGATGCCTTTCAAAGGATTGACAAGTTAATAATTCCCAAATATGTATACAATGATTTCCGAGCTCACCATCTGCCTACTGGATCACAAGCTAAGAGTCACTGGCAGAATTGTCTCAAGGGCATGGAAATATGAACCAGTGTTTGGGGACACTGACCTGGAAGAGGAATAAATCTTTTGTGAATTTCCAAGCTCTCACACAGCCTGATTTCTTGAGATGAAGGAAAACACCTTCAAATATACCTCTAGCACTGATGATGTTACCTAGTTGGGTCATGAAATGTCTGTAGGAAAACAATTACCCTGTTTCCCCCCAAAAGATGACCAAACCCTGAAATGAAGTCCTAGCTTGATTTTTACACATGTGCCCCATATAAGCCCTACCCCCAAAATAAGCCCTAATTAAGATCCTGCCCACTTTAGAGTGGACGGGTAAAAATTAAGCTAGGATGGGGATGTGGGGAGTGGAGCTGCTTACCTTTGGACAGTTGTAGCCAGGCCTCGCACACCATTTCTTCTGCAGCCGGCAAGGCTGGTAAGGGCTTTCCTCAAGGCCTCTATAGCCGATAACAAATCTCTGGATCGATCTGGAGTTCTGTTATCGGCTGCAGAGGCCTTCAGGAAAGCCTTGCCAGCTGCAGAAGAAGAAGTTCCTGAAGGCCTCTGACAGCGAAAAGGAGGCCAGGAGCGATATGCGCAAGTGAGGTTAGTCAGTGGATGACATCCCCCAAAATAAGACCTGGTGACTTTTTTTCGTAGCAAAAAAATATAAGACAGGGTCTGATTTTTGGGGAAACATGGTAATTCAAGACAGCACAAAGAACCCAATAGTTCACTAATCTCTGTGATTTAAGAAGGAGAAATCTATTTATAGCTCAAGGTGTATGACAGACACTTGAAAAGATGTTCACCTAGATTACGTATTCAACTTGGGTTGAGGGCATTAATGGCACATCTTCTAAAAGCAAAATGAGCTATCTGATTTGAAGGATGAAGTTAAGTGTGAGATTTAGGAAAGTAGGCTAAACTGGGAGATTCAGCAAGACTTTGGAAGATGTCTATGGAGATTCTCAGGCATCCAGGTCATGGTTATTCCAAAGGTATTCTTCAAAAGGCAACTGGACTTTCTTTTTCCTTGAAAACATTTTGCTTCTTCAGTTCTGACCGACTGGTGGAGAATGGAATGATTTATATCCTTTCAGTCCTCTGGACATTAGCACTCCTTCTGAGAGTCGTTGAGGCCACTTGGAGGTTTATTGTGCCCTCGGGGTCACTTGAATAGTGTAAATAGGTGTGTGTTGTGGTTCTTGGGCAGCAGGTGCAGACGGCTGAGGTCTCGGAGAACGAGGACTCAGATGAGGGGCCTGTGTGTGATGCAAGGATGGGGCCAGGACCATCAGGGAGTGGAATGCTGCCTTTCGAGATTGTGGAGGCTGGCAGCAGTGATGAAGAGGAACCCAAGGGGCCTGTGCCCAGTGTGCATGCGTGCAGGCCTGCTCGAAGGAAAGAGCATCTGCAGTAGCACAGGTAACTCGGGAGTAAGGCTGAAAGGTAATGACCCCTCCTTTAAGAGATAAACGCCAGCTGAGAAACCAGAGTTTTTTGCAGGAAGCAAAGAAGTTTTTGCACTCAAGCCTTGTGGAAGTTCGGACTATCTTGGTCTGTGTTTGAAGTCTTTTTGTTTGGAATATTTCTTGGCAATTTTATCTAGTGTTCTTGGCAACCTTGCACAACCTTGGCAAGGCTCTTTCTTATCAGAGCTAATTGGTTTGAAGCAGCCTTTTACCCATGAAGGAACGGGATTCGTAAAGAAATATTAAAAGGTTACCTTTGTCTCGTGTTTGCTTCCTTGGAACCAGGTTTGGGTCAGAACAGTGTGATATGACACCACCTATATCTACAACACAGTCTGTCCAGCAGTTCCAAGAAGGCTTAAGAACAGTGGCAACACAGGTCGTAAAATGGGGCAAAACTCACTTAACGTCTTACTGAGCAACAGAAATTTTGAGCTTCTCAAAATTATGCTTGCAAGTTGAGGTCTACCTGAATGGATGCTTACTGAACTCACCTTGAGGGATTGTATATCTTGTCTATATATAAATATATATGTTATAAGTAATATTACCAATGGATCGTACTTGACTACAGATTATAGTCTATAGAGTGACTAGAGGTGAAAGACTATATGGTATAACTATGAGAATAACAGTTATAATTACGGTGTAAAATAATATGTATATGCAAAAGAAATTACATTGTATAATTATGAGAAAGTGGCTACAATCAGGGTATATAAAACTATGTGTATTTAAATGAGATTTGATACAACAGTACACCTTCGTTGCAGAAATGGAAATGTGATGTATAATAAATGAAAATGTATAATAAAAAACTTTATAAAAAAGAAGAAGAAATTGCATATATTGTGCCTGAGACTATCCAACTATTTCCTTATCAGGTAGAGACAGACCTTAATTATATAGTCTCTCAAAACAGATAATAGATGGTGTTCAAGCACAAATAATCCTTTTCCTTCCTCTCATCTTGAGCTATAATTTGTGGTTTCTAATTTTCAAAACAGCCTTAGCTAGCAAAGGCAGAATCTGTATCCCCCACGAATAAAGGGATTGCTGCGGTGAGTTTAGGAATATATAGACTTTCACTTTATTTATTTAATTTTTTTTCTTCATAAACCTTTTGAATACAATGTATTGTCAGGGCACATCATTTACAGAAAATAAAGAAAGAACAAAAAGGAATATTAACACATACTAATAACAATAATCTTCATAAAAACAAAATACCACTCATGCATCATCACAAAATCTCCAGAACCGTAAAGCCTACAAACTTGAAATTTGGCATGTATGTTCCACTTGGCTTCTAGGGGCTCACTAAGAAAGGATTTTTTGAAATGATCATCAAAGCATTAGTATTTCCTATATTATTATTATTAACATGCTCTGATGCTAAGGAGTTCTACTCCCCCTCCTCACCTGAAAAGAAATTTGTTCCAAATGCAAAACACAAGCAGAGAAGACTTTCAGTTTGTTTCACAGCAGCACCAAGCAGCTTTAGTACAGAACAGTTGAGTTAAGCCACGCCCAGGCTCCTTGCTGCCTCCTTGCTCACACAGCAAATATTCTTTCAGTTTCCAAACAGCCCTCAACTCTCTCACACACTGACAGGACGCTAGCCAGATGAATATTGATGGATGCTGGTAGGCAGAGGCACAATTTTTTTTCTTATTTTCCTCCCCAAAAACTAAGCCCGACCACATAGTTTCATAGCGAAGCATGGGTAAAAAATGGGTAAAAAGTAAAAAAATAAAAATCGGTGTTACTAGAATGATATAAGCTTGTGAAAAGAAACAAATGTGAGTAATACTATTTTATTTGTATCAAAATGTATGACATTCAGAAGGGCTACACTGTTCATGCATTGATACGTTTGTAGAAAATAAAAAAATAAAAAAGGTATATTATTACTTAAAATTATATAAGCTTGTTAAATGAAACAGATGAGTTAATATTATCTCAAAATATTAATATTAATATCTCAAAATGCAGGACACTTAGGTGTTACACTGTTCACGCATTGATAAGTTTGTAGAAAATAAAAAAATAAAAAAGGTGTATTATTGCTAGAATGATATAAGCTTGTGAAAAGAAACAAATGTGAGTAATACTATTTTATTTGTATCAAAATGTATGACATTCAGAAGGGCTACACTGTTCATGCATTGATAAGTTTGTAGAAAATAAAAAAATAAAAAGGTGTATTATTACTTAGAATTGTATAAGCTTGTTAAATGAAACAGATGAGTTAATATTATCTCAAAATATTAATATTAATATCTCAAAATGCAGGACACTTAGGTGTTACACTGTTCACGCATTGATAAGTTTGTAGAAAATAAAAAAATAAAAATAGGTGTATTATTGCTAGAATGATATAAGCTTGTGAAAGGAAACAAATGTGACTAATACTATTTTATTTGTATCAAAATGTAGATCAGGGATGTCCAACCTTGGCAACTTTAAGCCTGGAGGACTTCAACTCCCAGAATTCCCAGCCACCTGGCTGGGGAATTCTGGGAGTTGAAGTCCTCCAGGCTTAAAGTTGCCAAGGCTGGACACCCCTGATGTAGATGCTACACTATTCATGCATTGATATGTTTGTCAAAAGTAAAAAAATAAAAAAAACTTGAGGAAAAAAAGAAAGAAAATTTGCTTTTGAGCAACCTGGAAGGCAGACCCAGCGACCCTTCCCCAACCTGCCCAAAGATCCCCCTTCTCGGCCCCCCAAAAGCCCCCCAAAAGCGCGCCGAGCAACTCTAGCCAAACTTTCCCTCCCTCCTCGCCCGTCAACGGGGCGCCCGCGGGCTTCTCCGCCCCCACCCTCCGTGGGCGGGCCGCCGAGCATGCTCAGTCGGGCTCCAACCCGGGGAACGCTTCTGACCGGGTGGGGCGGGGCCGGTGGGAGGAGCCTCTTCGGGGCTGGGAGGGGGAAATGTTGCGGGGATTTTTGCATTCCTCCCCCCCCACCCGCCCGGGCTCGAAGAAGGGAAGATCGGAGTGATGCCTCCCGCCGGAACGACCGCTGTGACCGCTGTGACAGCTTACCACGTCCGGCCTCTCGGTGGGTCTTGGGGGGCTCTCCAGCCCTTTTCGGGTGGGGGTGTCCGCGGGAAATGGGACACCCAATTTTTGGGGGTCTTTCTTCCCCCCAAATCCATTTGCCACCTGGGTGGGAAACTTTGCCAAGTCTTTGGCTGGCCCTGCCCCATTTGGTCTTTAAGGGGAGAGAGAGAGAGAAATCAAGAACCCCCTCCACCCCGATTTCTTCCCTCTCGTTCCTCCCCCCACAACCCTGAGGCCGGGGTGTGTGGGTGGGATGGATCCCCTCTCCCCGATTGGATCTCCCTGCCTTCCAAGCCTCCCCAAAAGTTGGGGGGATTCGCGTGGCCGGCCAGGGTCCTTGGTGGTGGGGGGTCACCCCAGGACTTGCTTTGCAAAGATGCCCGCCCGGTTTCGACCGAGTTTCTTTTTTGGTGGTGGGGTTTGATGCCTAATCGGGGCAGAAACGCCCTGGTGAATTTCCCGCGGTTCCGTTCCTTTCCTTTTCCTTCCTTCCTTTCTGTTTCCTTTCCTTTCTTTCTCTTTCCTTCTGTTTCCTTTCCGTTCCTTTCTTTCTCTTTCCTTTTCTTTTCCTAATTTCTGCTTCCTTTCCTTCTGTTTCCTTGAGTTTCCTTTCCTTCTGTTTCCTTTCCGTTCCTTTCTTTCTCTTTCCTTTCTTTCTCTTTCCTTCTGTTTCCTTTCCGTTCCTTTCTTTCTTTTCCTTTCCTTTTCTTTTCCTAATTTCTGTTCCCTTTCCTTCTGTTTCCTTTCCGTTCCTTTCTTTCTCTTTCCTTTTCTTTTCCTAATTTCTGTTTCCTTTTCTTCTGTTTCCTTTCCTTTCCTTGAGTTTCCTTTCCTTCTCTTCTGTTTCCTTTCCTTCTGTTACTTTCCCTTCCTTTTCCTTTCCCATCCCCCCACTTTTCCCTCTTTCCTTTCCTTCCCCCCCTTACATAAAGGGCAAAGCAAAGTTTTGCAGCTGTTGGTCCTCTCACGTGATTAAGGAATCACTCCTGGGAGTTTATTTGAATAGTTGAATATTCGGAGCCTGAGTTGCAAGTGTAGTAGGATTGCCTGGCTGATTGGTAGAGAGTAGTGCAAATGACAGGAATGTTCACAAGGCTCACCCCACCCCCCCCTTCCAAAGGCCTGTCCTTCACTTAGGTGAGTTGTGATTTCAGGTAGGTACAAATCTTTAACAGTTGGTTGCAAGTTGCTTTCATCCTGAAACGGGCCTTGAGTTTCTGTTTTTCTGGTTCCTTTTCCCTTTCCTAGCAAGAAAAAGAAAAACAACCCACAATTTTTAACACGCCTTTACAATTTGTCCGATTCTACTGCTCATGTTTTGAGAAAAGGAGAAGAGTCCAGAATTAAAAATGACAAGAGTTGGAAGGGACCTTGGAGGTCCTCTAGTCAGACCCACTGCCCTGTTCGGGCAGGAAACCCTATACCTGTGATGGCGAACCTATGGCATGGAGAGCCATCTCTGCCAGCACGCGAGCCATCGCCCCAGCTCAGTTCCATTGCGCATGCGTGCGCTCGTCTCCTGCCAGCCAGCTAATTGTCGGGTATCAGCTGTGCATGTGGGGCATTTTGGTACCCAGACGGAGCATAGGCCACTGCTTATAATGCTCTCAAGTCTATCCCTAGGAAGCTATAGTCTTAGTATAGATAATGGATATAGTGATAGTAATAAATAGTAACAATATAGTAATAGCAATAAATAGTCTAGTAAATTAACAGTGATAAATAGTAATAGCAATAGTAATAAACAGTAATAGTAATAGTAATAGACAGTAATAGTATAGTATATCAATAATATAGTAATAAATAGTAATAGCATAGTGTAGCAATGGTATAATGTAGTAATTTAGTAATAGTATAGGTAATAGATATAGTGGTAGTAATAAATAGTAATAGCAATAGTAATAAACAGTAATAGTATAGTAATAGAATAGTATATCAATAATATAGTAATAAATAGTAATAGCATAGTGTAGCAATAGTATAGTGTAGTAATTTAGTAATAGTATAGGTAATAGGTATAGTGATAGTAATAAACAGTAATAGTAATAGTAGTAAACAGTAATAGTATAGTATATCAATAATATAGTAATAAATAGTAATAGCATAGTGTAGCAATAGTATAGTGTAGTAATTTAGTAATAGTATAGGTAATAGGTATAGTGATAGTAATAAATAGTAATAGCATAAAATAGCAATAGTATCGTATAGTAATTTATTCATAGTATAGTAATAGTGATAAATAATAGCATAGTATAGGAATAGTATAGTATATTAATAGTAATAGTATAGTATAGTTATAGTATATACTATAGTGATATAGTAATGCTATAGTATAGTAATATAATATAGTATAATATAATTAATATAATATGTAATATGTAATAATAATTTGATTGTTTGAAATATACCCAGCAGGAATCAGAATGCATCTCAAACAGTTACATGCACAGTTCCATCTCATGCAATAGCTTGTAATTGCTGCTAATTAACCTACTTTTGTTTAGGAATTTTCTCCACCTGCATCTCACGCGGTTGCTTTGGAGTTGCACAAAAGAAAGATTAAATGGTGGCTGGAAGCAATATGCTTTTGTGTTCTTAACACAACCTTGCAATGTCGGGAGTTATTTAAGTGAGTCAGGGCGGTAGAAATAAGGTTGGAGATTGCAGGATGAACAAGTTCTGCCAAAATTCCTCATTGTTCAAATTCTTCTACGTTGTTCACCACAATATTGAATAGTTGCATTATATTAATGGAAATGTTTTTGGATCTCTCCGAAAAGCGAGCTTCATAAAATGTTTTGGTGTGCATTTGGAATGATTGAAGAAAGTTCATTCTTTGATTCATTTGGTTTATTGAAATATTTATTATTATTATTATTATTATTATTATTATTATTATTATTATTATTATTATTATTATTATTATTATTATTTTCTACTTCTGTTTCTGCATTTCTCGCTCTATGCATTCTTTTAAAATTTTGGCAGCTAGTTAATACCCTGTTCTGGAAATAGCTGTAACCTAACTGAAAACGGTCACTTTCCCTAAACATTCTTCATTTGTCTCTTTGGCTCAAGTTGAGTTCTTTTTTTAAAAAAAAGTTTTTTATTTTTTATACATCTCTTCAAGTGAGCAACGTGGTTCCAAACTACAACATTCATGCATAATCATAATTACATTTCCAACTTTCTTATCTAATTTTATATCAAATCATTATCTATTCCATTGATCTTTAAATAAATTCTCACTTCATATCTTCAATTCATTAATCCAATATGAAAAGCATTTCATCCACACATATATTTTCCACTCTTTATCCCCTATTACCGTGTTTCTCACAAAATAAGGCCGGGCGTTATTTTTTTTTTGACCCCCGAAAAAACGGCTAGGCCGTCTTATCGGGGGTGTCTTAATTCCCCCCCTTTGCATCCTCGGGCGGGTGACGACAGTTTGGATGTTGACCTTGGCATTGGTGGGGCACTTTGTATCGGGAGACCTTCCGCCACTGTTGTTTTCCCTTCTCCCCGTGCTGCCGCGGCATTTAGAGCAGGAAGGCTCGCCTGTCATCTGCGCTGGGCGCCCCAGGCGAAACTGTTTGTGCTCTGCCCGGCGCCAGGCAGGGATGGTGGCTGGGCGCTTCTCCCGGGGTGGGCCGATCCCGCGCTGCGGCCCCAGGAGATTCACCTCTCCATGAGGGGTTGGGCTGCCCTCTCAGGCAGGGGAGGCTTTGTCGTACTGGTAGTAGGGCATCGTTTTTAAAAGAATTGGCTTTGCCTTCGAAGGCGAAGGGAAGGTGGCGACAGGAGCGCCTGAAGCCGAGTGTCTCTGCCGGGCTCCGGTTGCAGGGAGGAGCCCTGGCTGGCTGCCCGTGGCTGCACCAAACACTGCGTGGCTGCGCCAAATGCCGTGGCGTTGCTCTAAATGCCGCGGCAGCACAGGGAGAAGGGAAAGCAACGGTGGTGGAAGGTCTCCTGATACGAAGTGCCCCACCAACGCCGAAGTCAATGCAGACAGCACCATATCCAGGTATGCAACAAAAGTACTTCCTAACAGCAAGCCCCCCCGCCATTCCCCTCCATTTCACATGTTTAATATAGGCCTTAATTTGGGGGGAGGGGCTTAATTTGATTTTATGCCTATAAAACATGCTGGGACTTCCTATTGGGGGAGGCCCTATTGTTGGAGAAACACGGTATTTTCATTTCCAGTTTACCACCTATTTTATTTTACATTATTATCTTCTTTTAACATTCTCGAAGCCGATGTATAATAAACAAACAAACAAAAAAAGAATAAAATAAAACTAATATATTCAGGATCCACATGGTATTTCCCCCAGGCTCAAGCTGAGTTCTGGATGGTTTGAGTTTTTTGTCATTCATTTAAAAAAAATTTCCTTTAGAGTCTTTGTCGCTTTCAAAAACAATCTTGGGAACATTGTTTTGACATACAAGAATTTATTTCGTGGCCGTTCAAAATGATAAAGAGCCCTGGAAAAGGTGACTTAATGGCCAGGGATTTCAACCGGTATAATAACTGGTTCGGTGAGCGCAACCACCCATTTTCAAGCTCTTAATACTTACCTTCTACTGCAGCCCCGGGGAGTAAAACAGCTGAGGCGTGGCAATTGGTGCAAATCAGCTCAGCTGCAAAACACAGAAATAAAGGAGAGACTAGGGCCGTGATGGTGAACCTATGGCATGTGTGCTGGAAGTGGCATGCAGAGCCACTTCTACTGGCATGCAAGAGCTCGCCCAGAAGAGCCCCACTGTGCATGCATGCATACCGCCGCCCGCTGATTGTCAGGTATCTGGCGTGCATACGCCGGGGTGCAGGGATGCATGGGAGATGCACGCGCATGCACAGAGATGCGTGGCATGCGGGGGCATCATGCATGCATGGGCACATGGAGGGATTGTGTGCACATGCTCAGGGGGTGTGGGGCCTCCCACATGCATTGCCTTCTGGGTGCTGGTGCACGAGTGCGAGCTTGCGCGCATTTTTTGGCACGGGAGCCCAAAAAGGTTAGCTACCACTGGACTAGGGCAGGGGTGAATGGGCGGGGCCAAATGATCACCAGAACTACCAGTTCACCTAAACCAGTCCGAACCACTGAATCCCACCCCTGCTTACGGCCATTTTTCTCACGACGGTTGCAACATCCCTGTGGTCATGTGATCAAAATTTGGACGCTTGGCAACTGACTCATACTTAGACAGTTGTGGTGTCTCCGGGGTTATCCCCTTTTGCGACCTTCTGAAAAGCAAAGTCAAAGGGGAAGCCAGGTTCACTTGATATTATCAATTTACCACCTGCAGTAATTCACTAAACAGTGGTGTCAAGGAAGGTTGAAAAATGGGGCAAAGCCCACTGAACAAATGCCTCACTTAGCAACATACATTTTTGGGCTTGGTTGTGGATTGCTGGTACTTGCTCTGAATTTGGAGGCAACAAGTACATATTTCCACAGGAATTACATAAGTGCAGTCCCATGAAAAGTATTTTATTTTCTTATAGAACATCGAATAATAGTGAAGGAAGTGACTTTGCTAGTCTTCTACTCCTGTAGTAACTCCATACAGTTTCTCACTTCAAAATTAAAAAAAGAAAGATAATGTCCTTTAGCCTGTCCAGTTCTTGCTTAAAATTCAAAATCCTATTTTTTCTTTCTTTCTTCACTTTTCCACAATGCACTCATTTGCCAGTTGAAACCCAAATAATAATTAAATGGAAACTGTTTGCCATTCCGTTGGCAAAAGGGGGATTTGAAATCCAAGAGATTGAGTAAATGTTAAACCTCCAAGAGTTAAATCTCTAGGATGGCCTTGAGTCAGTTGGATTGAGATGGTCAGCTGTAGAAAATGAATGAATGAATGAATGAATGAATGAATGGAAAGCAAGAAGGAAGGAAAGAAAAAAAGAAAGAAAAAAAGAAAGAAGGAAGGGAAAGAAAGAAAGAAAGAAGAAAGAAAGAAAGAAAGAAAGAAAGAAAGAAAGAAAGAAAGAAGAAAGAAAGAAAGAAAGAAAGAAAGAAAGAAAGAAAGAAAGAAAGAAAGGGCAATAAATCTAGAGGTCAGTTTCCAGAAATCAAACTTTAAAAGGAGGGAATAACAATGGGTTTTTTTTTCTTACAGATAAATAAACCTAAGTGATAAATGACACAGGTCATAAAAAAATAAATAAATGAAAGATAATTTGAGGAGTTCTCACAGAGGAATTGGCTTACTCTCCAAAGCATCTGAGGGCAGTACAAGAAGTAATGGATGGCCCAAAGGTGTTTTTTCAGGAGGCCACTGGACTTCCTTGTTTGTTCTTTGAAGATGTTTTGCTTCTCATCCAAGAAGCTTCTTGAGCCCTGACTGGATGTGGTAGGGAATGGAAGGATTTATATTCCTTGCAGTCATCTGGTCATTTGCATTCTTTCATTTGCATTCTCATTGAGGCCACTTGGAGGTTTATCTGTGTCCTCAGGGTCACCTGAGTAGTACAAATGGGTGTGGAGCCTTCTTGGAACTGCAGAAAGAAGGCTCCACACCCATTTGCACTATTCAGGTGACCCTGAGGACACAGATAAATCTCCAAGTGGCCTCAACGGCCCTCTAAAAGGATGCAAATGACCAGCTGTCTGCAAGGATTATAAATCCTTCTATTCCCTACCACATCCAGTCAGAGCTGAAGAAGCTTGTTGGATTAGAAGTGAAACGTCTTCAAAGAACAAACAAGAAACTCCAGTTGCCTCCTGAAAAAACACCTGTGGGACAGCCATGATAACGACTGAGAATCTCCACAGATTTAAGTAATGGATGGAAGATGATTAAGGGCAGAACAGTGATGGCGAACCTTTTTGTTGTGGTGTGCCAAAAGTGTGCGCGCGCGTACGCGCATACTGGCATCCAAAATGCAATGCGCCTTGCCCCCCATGCACATGCAATACCCCCCGCCCCCTTACCTGCAGTGCACATGTGTGTACCTCCCGGCTGATTTTCGGCCCATTTGAGGCCTTTTTTGGCCTCCCAGAGGCTCGAGGGAAGCCTCTGCAGCCTTTGGAGGCCGAAAAATGGGCCTGTTTGAGGCCTCCAAATACCGGAAGTGACATAACTGGAAGTACCAGAAGTGACAATACGGGCCTGTTTTTCGGCCTCCAAAGGCTGCAGAGGCTTCCTCAAGCTCTGGGAGGCCGAAAAAGGCCTCAAACGGGTCGAAAACCAGCTGGGAGGTGCGTGCATGCACAGTGCAGGTAAGTTTGGCTGGGGCTCGCATTCCCGCACAAATGGCTCTGCATGCCAACTTCCAAGGTTTCTTCCAACTCTGTAATTCTCTGTTCTTCAAAGTGTGCAGAGAAGAGAGTATCAAAGTTGATTAGGGTTCTGGAGATTAAACCATAAGAAGAATGATAGAGGGGTGTAGGGGAAGGAAGGAAGGAAGGAAGGTAGGAAGGAATAGAATTACATTCTATGTAATTAGGAAGCTCCAGTCCTGTGTGAGC
Source organism: Notechis scutatus (assembly GCF_049901735.1). Taxonomy (NCBI): domain Eukaryota; kingdom Metazoa; phylum Chordata; class Lepidosauria; order Squamata; family Elapidae; genus Notechis; species Notechis scutatus. Next base: position 54,615,887 of record NC_142012.1, read on the forward strand.
ATTGAATTGTTTCTTTTTATAGGGGTAGCATTCAGTTTTTCGAGATTCGGTTTGTTTTGGATATTAAGGACAGGAATCAAAATAAGGAAACTTAAATTCCTGCCTTTACTTTTGGAATTGTCAAAGCCAACTGGATGATTTTCACTCTCTTGGCCTAGAAAAATGGTATTCAGTCTGCATTTTTTCCCTATTTACATAGGAAAGCAGGACACAAATGATTAGTAAATCATATTTGCTGCCACACAAAGTATGAAGAATATTATTGTCTTTTATTCAACTAGGGGGCATAATAAACGTATATGTGCTTGTTTTTTTAATGCATCTTTTTTAAATGTCACGTTTGTTTTTGGTTGTTGGTTCCTGGTTTTTTGGAAGTTTTGTATTTTAACTTTTTATTGAACAAAATATAAATGACACTAAAAAAGAGAATATTACTGTATTTTATAGCTTAAATCTTTGGTTTAAGGAAATTGACTAATGATGGGTGGATGATGGATTCCGATGACACATTTTCTGATTCCCCTTGTAGGAGTTGGGTGTTTGTTCATAACTCGCTTTTATTTTTCCTACACAGGAAATAGTATACCATGTGACACTTATTTAAAAGACAACTTCCTTTTTTATTTACACTGTTTCATTTTCTTCCTCTATTTTTTCTTCCTGGGTACCCTTTGTATTTTGCTTTCCCAAAAGAAAAATTGAGAAAAGAGATTCATTTTGCGTTTAAAAAGCATTTAAAAGAAAATACATGTGTTAGGAGGAGTTTTTGTGCAGTTCTGGAACGATTTAAAGTGGTTTTAATGATGAAGTCGTGATTTTTTAAAAAAGTTAATCTGTTCTGTAGAATTTTGTTCGGATAATGTCTGACTAACATTAAATGCAATCTCTTACCAAAAAAAAACAGCAAAGGTGTTTTTTCAAAAGGCAACTGGACTTTTTTTTCTCTTCCCTCTGAAGACGTTTCGCTTCTCATCCAAGAAGCTTCTTCACTTCTGAAGAAAAACTGAAGAAATTCTTCAGTTGGAACTGAAGAAGCTTCTTGGATGAAAAGTGAAATGTGTTCAAGGAAAAAGAAAGTCCAGTTGCCTTTTGAAAAAAGCACTTTTGGGACAACATGACCTGGATGACTGAGAATCTCCATAAATAATCTTGCATTGATTCAGAATTTTATTCCGAGTCAGGATGATGCAGATATTCTGGAAATGCAGAAGACTATTTATAGCAGCCGGCCTTGTAAAAAGTTGGTGACTTTTATTTTTTATTTGTGTATTGTTCTTTTCCAAGCTAGGAAGAGGGATTTGAAATTCAGCATGCCATGCATAACTCTTTAACAAAGGATGTGAGGACACATTCATTCTCTTTAAAAATTATAATTCAGAATTTGACCGACCAAATGAAGTTAGGATAACTGGGGAAACGATTTGCACTAATTGTCACTGAGCCATATTTTACAGTTTAGGAAAAGTAAATCTTGGGTAATGTCTGGGGTTTTTTTGGGGGGCAATAAAGAGTTGCTAAGAATTGGACTAAATGGCCAAGACAATCATTTTAAGATGGAAAAGCGAATTACCCAAAGGAGGGATAAAGGGAAGGAGACAGAATTCAGATTGCGGAGGGTAGAAAACATGAATCTAAGACAGACAGTTTCGTATAATGGTTAAGGAGCTGACTTAGAAATAGGGAGACTGTGAGTTCTAGTCCTGCCTTGGGCATGAAAGTTGGCTGGGTGACTTGGGGCCAATCACCAGGAGACTGAGAATTGTAGTCCTGAATTAGGCATGAAAGTTTACTGGATGACTTTGGGCCAGGAGACTGAGAATTGTAGTCCTGCCTTAGGCATGAAAGTTGGCTGGAGCCTGGGTGACTTTGGGCCAATCACCAGGAGACGGTGAGTTCTAGTCCCTCCTTAGGCACAAAACCCAGCTGTATGACTTTGGACCAGATAGTCCAACTCATCTGACAAGGTTTTCGGGAAAATAGAATGAGGAAGCAGCATTAGTACGGTTATTGCCTGGAGTTACTTATTAAGCAATAAATGTGAGATAAAAATCAAAAAAATAGCCGTTGGGAAGTTAGGGAGAGGTTTGAAGGACTAGATTGTTGGAAGAAATATCCTTCTGATTCAGTTCCAAGTGGGGAAAAAGACACTGGATTCCTGGAAGTTGCTTGGAAAGAAGGTTTAATGGTGGACAGCACCACATGCCTTGGAGCTCCTGAGCGAAAAGGGAGGAGATGCTTAGAGTCCCTGGGTTTTATACCCTCTCTGGCTTTGACCTTCCTGGTATCCTGATTGGATGCTGTCAGGGGTCATAGCTAGCTTTGTAGGTTGTATGTGTGCTAAGTTTGGTTGAGTCCTGCTGGGTGATGTAATTCCCAGGTGCCATGTGGTGAGATGGGTAATCTTATCTTGTCCTGAGGGCCATGTCTTAATCCCATCGCCCTGGAGCTGAAGGGGGGAGGGGCAGGGAGCTGCAGGAAGCTGCTTTGTCTTTAAAACATGTTTCTCCTTTTGTCACCCAGGGAAATATAATATTCTGCCTTTTTTATATTTCCTAGAATATTTCATTCTTCTTGGAGAGGGGTAGGTGCTAACTTTCTACACAGGATGGGATTCAAATTTCTTAACCAGTTCTGTGGGTGTGGCCTAATTTGTGGGTGTGGCTTGGTGGTCATGTGACTGGCTAGGCATGGCTTGTATGTAAATATTATAACTATTTATTTAAATATGGATTTTTTTTTAATAAAAAAGCACCTTTTACCGAAAATCAGGCAAAGCAGGCAGGCAGATTGAATTGCTCACAGAATCACAGATTCATCCAGAGATCTACCATTCTGCAATCTGCTACCTCAGTTTGTCACATAAAATTTGTTAGCAAGCAAACTCACAGAATTAACTCACAACATACCATGTATGCAAATATTGATTATTATTTTTTTTATTAAAAAAGAGCAACTTTTACCCAAAATCAGGCAAAGCAGGCAGGCAGATTGAGTTGCTCACAGAAGCACAGATTCATTTAGAGATCTATGATTCTGCAATCTGCTACCTGAGTCTGCACTGAAAAATAGAAGCTTCAGTCCTAAGGAAGGTTCAGCTCTGCTTTTAGATTAGCTAGAAAGCAAGAAATCCAACAATTTCCTGCTTTCTAGCTAATCTAAATCGCCCGGCACAGCAGAACAGATGATGCTCAGGGGGAAAAAAAAGGAAAAATAGCAACTTACCAAACGTAGGCAAGTTGAATGGCGCGCATGCCAGGTAAGGAGTGAGTGGACAGGGAGGGGAGGGGCTAGCCAATGGCGCGATTTGCCGGTTCTCCAAACTGGACAGAATCATAACAACTGGTTCTATAGAACCAGTCCGACCAGGTACAATCCCACCCCTGTTTCTACAGGATCTAAGAGTAGAGAAAAATGAATGTCTGTATTTCTGTAGCATTTAGGGGTGCAGTAGAAATGAATGGCTACAGAGGTTTCCTGAGTAGGGGTGGAGGAGCTAGGAAAGGAACTTGAAAGATGAAAACAAGATGACAAATAACCATGAAAAAATAACTGAAAACATATAGATTGTAAACCTGAATTTTATCTATCTATCTATCTATATATAAAAGCGAAATACCACTCGTGCATCATCACAAAATCTCCAGAATCGTAAAGCTTACAAACTTGAAATTTGGCACCGATGTTCCTCTTGGCTTCAAGGTGCTCACTAAGAAAGGATTTTTCGAAATGACCATCAGAGGAGTATTATTCCCTATATTATCATTATTCTTATTCTTATTCTTATTCTTATTCTTATTCTTATTATTATCACGCTCGGATGCTAAGGAGTTCTACTCCCCCTCCCCACCTAGAAAGAAATCTGTTCCAAATGCAAAACACAAGCAGAGGAGAGGAGTTTCAGTTTCAGTTTTAGTTTCATAGCACCAAGCAGCTTTAGTACAGAACAGTTGAGCTAAGCCATGCCCAGGCTCCTTGCTGTCTCCTTGCTCACACAGCAAATACAGTTTCAGTTTCCTCAACTCTCTCACACACTGACAAGGACGCTAGCCAGATGAATAACGATGGATGCTGGTAGGCAGAGGCAGAATGTTTCCCTCCTTATTTTCCTCCCCCAAAACTAAGCCCGACCACATAGTTTCATAGCAAAGCATGGGTATCGAGCTATCGTGTTTCTCACAAAATAAGGCCAGGCCTTATTTTTTTTTGACCCGCCAAAAAACGGCTAGGCCATCTTTTTGGGGGTGACTTAATTCCCCTCCCTTGCATCCTCGGGCGGGCGGCGACCGCTTGGATGTTGACCTCAGCGTTGGTGGGGCACTTCGTATCAGGAAACCTTCCGCCACTGTTGCTTTCCCTTCTCCCCGTGCTGCCACGGCGTTTAGAGCAACCACGCGCGGCCAGCTAGGGCTCCTCCCTGCAACCGGAGCCCAGTGGAGACACTCGGCTTCAGGCGCTCCTATCGCCACCTTCCCTTCACCTTCGAAGGCAAAGCCAATTCTTTTAAAAATGACTCCCTACTACCGGGTCATGTGTGTGATTCACTAGTCACCTAGTTACTATCTTTGAAAACATTTGTGGAATGCAGTTTTGGTTTGCAAGCTGCCGCACTGCCCCCCTCCCTTTCTGTTGGCAACTCTAAAAAGACCATAGAAATATTTTGTGAGTTGACATCACAGTGGCGAGAAAAGGTCATAAAAAGCGGCAAAATTCTCTTTAACAAAATGTTTAGCTTCAAAGAGAGAAGGACAGGCTTCGGCTTCCTCCCTCCCTTCTTTCATTTGTGTCCTTGATCCCCGATCCCAGCAGCATTCACCGAAGGTGAAGAAAGCCGCCATTTTTTTTAAAAAAATTCTTTGCGCCCGGTAGAGAGTGCTCCACGGCCCGGTACCGGTCCGCGGCCCGGTGGTTGGGGACCCCTGCTACATGTGACTTCAAATCAGTCCAGAGAAAGGAGGCGTTGGGTTTTGATTTTCAACCTGAGCAGCGAATTGCACTGATTCATACTGTAAAGTAGGTAACTGATTCTTTAAAAAACACACCCTTTGTAGCCTTTATGGTAATGACAAGGAAAAAAGAAAATTCCGGTTTCTCGAAACTAAAAAGCCAAAAGAAAACTTAGTGTTTCTAATGTCCATAGAGAGTCTTGTGGATTTCTAGAGGAAATACGTTTCCTGGATTTGTCCAGGTTTGAAATGTGTCCAACTTCATAGCAGAAGGTGAAAAACAATGCATTTTAACTGTTCTGATGCACGGCAGAAATAGATCTCATTTCTGGAAAGTCCAGCTTACTGGACATGATTGAAAAGACTCCAACTAAATATTTTGGGGTAAATTTTGGCTTTTGAGAGGTAGTCAGAAGTCTTCCGGAGGAGAACTTGGTTTGAAATATTTTTTTTCCTTTTCTTTTTCCTTTTCCTTTTCCTTTTCCTTTCCTTTCCTTTTTCCTTTTCCTTTTCCTTTCCTGCCCTGCCCTGCCCTGCCTTCCTTGCCTTGCCTTCCTTTCCTTCTGTTCCGTTCCCTTCCTTTCCTTTCTTTTTCTTCCCCCTTCCCCTTCCCCCTCTTCTTTCCCTTCCCTTCCTTTTGTTTCCTTTCCTTTCCTTCCCCTTTCCCCTCTTCCTTCCCTTCCCTTCCTTCCCTTTCTTCTGTTTCCTTTCCTTTTCTTCCCCCTTCCCTCTTCCTTTCCTTTCCTTTCCTTTCCTTTCCTTTCCTTTCCTTTCCTTTCCTTTCCTTTCCTTTCCTTTCCTTTCTCCTTTCTCCTCTCCTCTCCTCTCCTCTCCTCTCCTCTCCCCTTCCCTTCCCTTCCCTTCCCTTCCCTTCCCTTCCTTTTCCTTTTATGGAGGTGATCTGACATCATCTTTACTGGTGCCTGTAATCTAATTCCTTCCACTTGCTGGTTTATTTTTTTATTGGATTTTCAGTTATTAATAAAGATACTTTTTACTTTGCTTTTTTTTTTGTAAACACCATTTGGTACGGTGGTTATAATATTGGGCTCCCTGGGTGACTTTAGGCCAGTCCAACATGTATATATATCAGTATTTTTTTTTAATTTTGTTTTTTGGTGAGGGGTTGGGATAAAACGAAGGGATCTCCCCCATCTAAGTTACCTTGAGTTTTTTGGGGAAAAGGGAATAAAATGATCTGATCCCCAACCTGGCCCTGAAATCCAGGCCTTCCAAGGATTTCTCTGTTTTTGATTCAAGGTTGAACAGGAAATTAAACTTGGATTTTGCTATTTATTCTTTGCCGAAATGGAATGGTTTAGTGTAGGGCAAGGGTCTTCAAGCTTGGCAACTTTAAGACTTGCGGACTTCAACTCCCAGAATTCCTGAGCTAACATGACTGGAGGAGTAATTGTGGGAGTTGAAGTCCACAAGTCTTAAAAGCTGCCAAGTTTGAAGACCTTTGGTGTAGAGGGGTGAGGAAGCAATGGCCCTTTTATGACTTGTGGACTTGAACTCCCAGAATCCCTGAGCCACCAATAGTGGCTCAGGAATTCTGGGTGTTGAAGTTCAGAGGTCATTCATTAAATGGGCCGTGATTCCCCACTTCTGGCTTAGTGGAATAACTCTTTGGTTACACAACATTCTCCTCATCCTTATTAAAAGGAGACAATCTTAAGGTCTCTAGCCTTGAAGCCAAGACTCACAAAAATCAGAATATTTCTGCTAGGATAGCAGGCTGAAGACACACTTCCATTAACTTCTATATGATCTCTCTTCCTTCAAGCTTGGCCAAGCTAATATAGAAAATGAAATAAGAATTGTAGATAATATTGTAAAGTAAGATATGAGAATATCCCAAGAAAAATGAAATAAGTTAAGAATTAAAATTGGATAAAATAAGTTTAATGAATTTAATATTAATAAGTAACAATGTGATATGAAACTGAATAAGAAAGACTAATATGTTACTATGGTCATGTTTATATTGAAATGTAAAAACCTGGAACCACACTGCTTGCCCAAAAGAGAGGTGTTTTTTTATTTTTATTTTATTAAAAATGAAAGAAGGAATTGAATAATGAAACTATCATGTATACTTAAATAATATGGTGATTGGCATTAGAATAATGTATTGGAATATTGAATGATGAAATAATGAAAGATTGCAATTTAATACAAATATGTGTATTAACATTAGAGATATGATTAACGTTATTATCTT
>NC_142012.1:55130553-55138053 GCF_049901735.1 Notechis scutatus
TGGAAGAAAAGATAACACAACAGCTTCCAATTTGTTTTGCAAAGATTCTGCAGAAATGTTGGCTGGATTAATGGTGAGTCCAATTGGTTTAAAATTTCCATTTTTTTAAAAAAAAAATCCCTGTCTTTAGAAATGAAATAATCCTAGTCCCACCTCTTCCAAGTAGGTCATAACCTTTCAGTCTTTCACTGTCTCCCCTGTTTTTGGAAGAGGGGGATGCTAGTAGGAAGGTTGGTAAAGTTTGATAATTTCTGGAAATCTCCCCTCTCCCATTAGTATAACTGGTGTGATTATTGGTTTCAGGAGTATCACTACTTGGCAATACTCCATGTTAGAAGTAGAAAAGATTTGGCATAATGGGAAGCCATGCAATACAAGTAGGTTGGCACATTATAGTGTATTTTTTTTTTTAGCCTGGCCACCCTGCCACTAATTTTAGAACAGTTAAAAAGTGGAACCAACACCTACGTTGATTTGATGCTTCATAGTCAAAAGACTTAAATATGTCTAGGAAAAACTCGTGGCCAACTTGCACGGGCAACTCACCTTGTCCAACTCACTGTGGGACAACTTGCCATGGCCAACTCATCAAGGAATAACTCGCTGTGGGATAAGAGTTACATTAATATCAAAGAACTGGTGGAATAGAATCATTAAAGTAAGGGTGCCAAAGGAGAAATGCCAACGACCAAAAGTAAACTAACTTTTTAATTATTTCAAATAATTAAATTGAATTGTTAAATTGTCCCATTGGTGAGTTGTTCTGTAGCAAATTGGACACCAACAAGTTCTCCTGTGGTGAATTGGCCACGGTATGTTGGTCATTCCCATTCTGGTCCCAGTCATATAGACTTTAAAAGCAAAGTCATTCCTGAACCCAGAATTAGTCTAATGAGGGTTAAGTTGGGTACCTCATTGTCTACATAGCAGCATCATGGGACAGTAACAAGGGAAAGTAAATAAATGTCTATGCAGATTCTTAGTCATCCAGGTTCATGGTTATCCCAAAGGTGCTTTTTTTTTTTCAAGAGGCAACTGGACTTTCTGGTTTTTCTTTGTGAAGGCATTTCACTTCTCATCCAAGAAGCTTCTTCAGCTCTGACTGGATGGTGGGGAAAGGAAGGTACAATGTACAATGTACAGTACAGTGCAATAAGCCATGTGCAGATCTGTACATTGGGGAAACAAAACAACCACTTCATAAGCGCATGGCACAACATAGGAGAACAAACTCATCAGGACTAGATTCAGGAGTCCCTCTGCATTTAAAAGACACGGGCCACTCTTTTGAAGACAGCAAAGTCCACTTTTTGGACTGAGAGGACCACTGGTTTGAAAGAGGGGTTAAAGAAACCATCTATGTCAAAATTGATAGATGTCAAAATAGAGAGGGAGGGATACAACATCATCTATCTCCAATCTACAACATAGTCCTTTCAACAGTTCCAAGAAGGCTCCACAACAGTTTGCACCACTCAGGTGACCCCGAGGACACAAATAAACCTCCAGGTGGCCTCAAAGGCTCTCAAAAAGAATGCAAATGATCAACTATCTGCAAGGAGTATATAAATCCTTCCATTCCCCACCATCCAGTCAGAGCTGAAGAAGCTTCTGGGATGAGAAGTGAAGCGTCTTCACCCTGATGACACAAATAAACACCCAAGGGATGTTAATGACCCTCTAAAAGGATGCAAATGACCAGTTGTCTGCAAGGAGTATCAATCCTTCCATTCGCCATCATCCAGTCAGAGCTGAAGAAGCTTCTTGTAGGAGAAGCAGAGGTGGTATTTAGTAGGTTCTGAGCAGTTCTGGAGAACCGATAGCAGAAATTTTGAGTAGTTCGGAGAACCGGCCAATACCACTTCTGACTGGCTCCACCCTCATCTATTCTCTGCCTCCTGAGTCCCAGTTGATTGGCTGGGTCTTCTTTTGTTGCCCTGCACAGGAGAACAGAGCTGGAAAGCAGGTTAGTGGGGTGGGGAGGGAATGGGGATTTTGCAGTAACTTTCCCCCAGGAATGGGGAGGGAATGGGGATTTTGCAGTATCCTTCCCCTGCCACACCCACCAAGCCATGCCCACAGAACCGGTAGTAAAAATGTTTGAGTCCCGCCACTGATGAGAAGCGAAACTCCTTCAAAAAAACTCCCCTCAAAAAAAAACAGAAAGTCCAGTTGCCTCTTTAAAAAAAGCACCTTTGGGACAAAGGAGAGTAAAGTTCAGATGGTTGTATAACAGAAACTGAAAACTGATAAAGTGAATAAAACCCAACGTCATCCCCAAAGATTTCTGAGAGCCGACAAGGTGATCATTCTCCTTGGCCAACGGCTCATGTCAATTCATCTGTCAATTCATCTGTCCCAGTGATCTCCATATATGGAACTGAAATTGTGACCTGATTTATTGTCCGCCGGAAGCAGAGGAAACTCCTCAAATCTCAAAAGCATTTGTTTTTTTTTGGGGGGGGGGTACCACCAGATTTGATTTGTGGCTTTCGTTCTTGCATCCACGTTGGTGTGATTTGATCAGAGTTTCATCAACTTCAATCACCCAGTCCATGCTTTGCACAGCACTAGTAATCGCTGTGTGTTACTTTCATAGATCACAGACTTTATGATCGGCTCTCGGTCTCATCAAGGTTGGCCATCAGACTGGCCTATACTTCCCCCAAACCTTCCATTTCTGAAGATAGGGGAAAAATACCTGTCTTCTTTCACATCATCCACTCTATAAGATTTATTTTAAAAGAAGAAGAAAGAAACAGACTTAAGCTGGCCCAAAGTTCCTGAGGAGCTTGGCTTTTTTTTTTTTAAAAAAAAATGGAATAAATAAATAAATCTGTCATCTGATGGATCTCAGACAACTTTGACCTAGTATCCTCTGACGATTCTAACAAGTTTGACCAAGCAATCCACGTTTCACACTTAATCACTTCTGAGATAAGGTTCAGGCAAAATTGGATGAGAAGCGAAATGTCTTCGAGAGAAAAAAAAACAACCAGAAAGTCCAGTTGCCTCTTGAAAAAGCACTTTTGGGACAACCATGAGCTGGATGATGGAGAATCTCTACAGACTTTCAGCCAGATAGCTGTTCTGCTTCCTCCTTTAACCCCCTCCTTCTCTCCTCTTCCTCCCTTCCTCCTTCTTCTTCTTCCTCCTCCTTCTTCCTCTTCTCTTCCTCTTCCTCCTCTTCCTCTTCGCCTCCTCCTTCTTCCCCTCCTTCTCCTCCCCTTCCTTCCTCTTCCCTTCCTCTTCCTCTTCGCCTCCTCCTCCCCTTCCCCTCCTTCTCCCTTCCCCTTCCTCCTCCTCTTCCCCTCCTCCTCCCCTTCCCCTCCTCCTCCTCTTCCCCTCCTCCTCTTCCCCTTCTCTTCCTCTCCCCCTCCTCTTCCTCTTCACCTCCTCCTCCCCTTCCCCTCCTCCTCCCCTCCCCTTCCTCCTCCCCTTCCCCTCCCCTTCCCCTCCTCCTCCTCTTTCCCTCCTCTTTCCCTCCCACAGCACACAGATACACTGTACCATAAATGTAGGTTTTTACTTCCCATAAAGGTTTAAACAAAGTTCAAGATAAGCAGTCCAAAGTCATTCACAGGTTAAATCAGTCAGTTTTCAGTCCAGGGATAATCCAATAACAAAGTCCAGTGTCAAATCCAAGAATAATAGTCAATAGGGAAAAATGGAGGAACGGCAACTCTTTCCAACAGAAGGAAACAGAGACTTACTCACTTCACTGAGACTTCTGAGACTCAGACTAAACAACCCAGGTTTCTGGCTCCATCTTATGGCCATTTGAGAAACCACACCCAATTACACTTTTAGGATTCTCTTAAAGAGACAGTATTAAAATATCTATCCTGGTTTATATATTTCCAACCCAAATACCTGTTAGGTGACTTACATTCCTAACACACTCCACACAAGCAAAGTACCAGCAAAGTACCAGCAAAGGAGGGGAAAAAAACTCCAGAGACGTTCCTGAGAAAGGAAGTCTAGTCCTGCCAAGAGTGTAATAAGGGTTAACGGAGAGGCAGTTTCTGTAAGCAACACCAGAATGTTTCCTTCCTGCCTTCCTTACAGGATTAGGCCAGTAATTTCTTCTAACAACCAGTTTTCTGAACTGCTTAGAATGTTACAACCGGTTCTAGCGAATAGGTGCGAACTGGTAGAATCCCACCCCTGGACACAGAACACACGAAACAGGCATAATTGCCATTTTCTTATTTGCCCTGCCTTGCAACCTTCAGTTTATGGAAGTAGATTTGACTGCTGTGAAAAGTCAGCACGCAGAGTTTTGGTGCTCTGAGATAAATCACCCAATGATATCCTACTAACACACAAGGATTTAGGAAGGCAAACCAACCTTGGAATAACAAATAGGCGTGTGGGTTCTAATAAGACCAAAGGATTACCAGCTCCTAAAGGATATAGTTCACCTATTTTTATTATTTAATATCACATTTTGTGAAAATCTGTCTCCGGCATCTGCCTGGTGTCTCAAAAAGAACCCAGTGGGATTGCAGAGAGCTTAAGAACCTCAATTAGACGATAATCCATCTAACATTGAGGTCTTAATTAGCATCACTCTGGAGCCAGCAGTAATCATGTAGAGCAGCATAAATAGTTTGTGCATGATGTTGACGTGAAAATACTAATTAATTCAGATGCACAAACATCAGAAAACAAATGACCCATACTTAACAATTCTTACTCATTTGTTTTCTTGAGAAACCATGGAGTTTTTATGTGAAATTTTGATTGCTGGGGGACAGGAAAATAGACGATGTCTAAGGAATGCAATGTACCACAGATGAAATTTAGAAAACTTAGATGATTTAATTCGGCTTTCATATCAAGAAACCTGACTTTCTGTCACTGCTTTGTGTCCTACAGATGGATCTCTCACAGGGATGATAAACGAAAGTTACATAAAATGCTGAGAACGTCCAATCAGCTAACATTGTTCAAGGTGCAAGACTTTGAGACTTAGCAAAAATCAAATGGGGTTATCAACACCCAATGGACAGTCTTCATTTTTACCCCTCATGTGATCTTGAATTTGCTTGGAGAAGGATGATGAGAAGTAGAAATAGAAATAGGAGAAGGAGGAAGATAAGGAGGAGGAGAAAAAGGAGAAGGATGAGGATAAGAAGTAGAAAGAAGAGGAGGAGGAGGAAGAGGGAGGAGAAAAAGGAGAAGGAGGAGGAGAAGTAGAATTAGAACTAGAAATAGGAGGAGGAGGAAGAGGAGGAAGAGGAGAAGAAGAATTGCAACCTCTTTTCAAAAACATTGCGCTGCCTAGCAGACCTCTGGATACCTGGCTGTCCTCCAGCGAATTGGACATTTTACAAGGATCTCTCCTTGGCATATTAGGTAGGGCTCTATGAAGATTTTATACAGAGGTTTGATAGAAAGGGCATTTGATTGACTCACCCTTTGAACTCAATGGAACACACATCGGGACGATGACGCCCTTGTTTTGGGATCTTGACCAAATCGCCAACTGCCAAGGATGGCTCTGTTGGCTTTAGAAGAAACTACTGAACAGTTAGAGTGCACCGAATCAAATCGAGCTACACCAGATCAATCCACCCATTTGACATATTTTTGCTTTGGTGCCTGTTCATCTCCTTCCGAATCAAAGCACTCCATTCATTGAAATTCAGGTTCTTACTGGTCTGTTGAAATCAAGCCTGGTTGGAAAACCAGGTTTCCATCTGCAAGGGTGAGCCAGTGCTTCTCCCTTTCACCCAACTGATGCCTTCCTAGAGAACCATTTTATAATAAATGCCTTCTCAAGTTGTTTTCTCTGTTTTGAAACATCCTTATGCTGTATATTATAAAGCCATTTGTTTGCTGTCACCGGTTACACATTGCAAGAATGGAGCCTTGCAAAGCTAGTGTATACATTTAGCATCGGATAAATAATACATTACTTAATTATTTAATAATATTTGGTAAAATTTTCATGTGCGCTGGAATATTAATGTGTCATAACCACACGGAAAGAGGCCTGTTTTAATTAAAATAGTTTAGCAGAAATTACGGGGGGTGCGGGGAAAGCTTTAATGCATAATGAGTAGGGCTAAGCAAAAGCAATATATTAAAACGCATAATAAATGCAAGAAATGGTTGATACAGTATGACTTCAAACTTGGCACTACCTCTATGAATTATACAATGTCCTCTTCTCCTAAAAGTTTGAAGAAATCATGACAACTTTGATTTGATATATTTTTAATAGGTAAAATTCCCTCCCCACCACCCTTTTCAAAGGGGGAGAGAGAGAGAGAGAGAGCATTAAAAATAGAAGAGGTCCAGATTCACTGAAATAGAATAGCGGTTAAAGAAAAAAAAACCTTGGGAAATATAGATTTCATTTTAAAGTACATTTCTGTTTTCTAAAGGGAATTGCTCCACATCAAGCTTTCCTGGTGATAAGATAAGGATGATCATTCAGCCATTTTGTCCAATGACACATACTTAGCAACATACTTACTATAGACTTAGCAAAATCTATCAACAATTATGCCACCTAAGTTCTCATTGCCTTGAAAAGATTGTCTCCAGTGAAACTGATTGGCCTGTCACAATTTGTCCGGTGATGCCGAAGTTTAAGAAGCAAGATGGATGCCATACACTGATGTTTCTAGCTAGACTTTTCACAGAACATAAAATAACACGGTTGGAAGATCTTCTAGTTCAACCTTCAGCTTGAGCAGGAGACCTTGTACAGAGGTGGTCTTCAGCAGGTTCTGACCAGTTCTGGAGAACTGGTAGCAGAAGTTTTGAGTAGTTCGGAGAACCAGCAAATACCACCTCTGACTGGCCCTGCCCCCATCTCTTCTCTGCCTCCCATTGAGTCCCAGCTGATTGTCTAGGTCTTCTTTGGTTGCCCTGCACAGGAGAATGGAGCTGGAAAGCAGGTTAGTGGGGTGGGGAGGGAATGAGGATTTTGCAGTAACCTTGCCCCAGGAGTGGAGAAGGAATGGAGATTTTAAAGTATCCTTCCCCTGCCACGCCCACCAACCTACGCTCACCAAGCCATGCCACGGCCACAGAACCAGTAGTAAATTTTTTTGAATCCCACCACTGACCCTATACCATTTCAGACCAATTGTTGTCCACAACTTCTGAAGACAAGCTGTCCATTGATTGATTGCTGTCACCAATAGGAAATTTCTCCTTAGTTCTAGGTTGCTTCTCTCCTTGGTTAGTTTCCATCCGTTGTTTCTCATCTTGCCTTTTGGTGCTTTGGAAAATAGATTGACCCTCACATTTTTGTAGGAACCCTTCAGATATTGGAACAGTACTACCATGTCACCTCTAGTCCTTTTCATTAGACTAGCCATACTCAATTTCTGCAACTGTTCTTCAGATGTTTTATCCTCCTGACCCCTAATCATCTTTATTGCTCTTCTCTGCACTCTTTTTAGAGTCTCAACTTCTTTTTCACATTGTGGTGACCAAAACTGGATGGAATATTCTAAGTGTGGTATTATTAAGGCTTTG
>NC_142012.1:55143053-55210553 GCF_049901735.1 Notechis scutatus
CATTTTGCCCACCTCAGAAGGACGGAAGGCTGAGTCAACCTTAAGACAGTCAGGATCAAACTGCTGGCAGTTGGCAGAATTAGCCTGAAAGGTTGCATCCTAATCACTGTGCCACCACAACTTAGATAGCAATAGCAGTAGTATTTAAGCTTATATACTACTTCACAGTGCTTTCCAGCCCTTTCTAAGCAGTTTACAGAGTCAGCCTCTTGCCCCCAACAATCTGGGTCCTCATTTTACCCACCTCGGAAGGATGGAAGACTGAGTCAACTTTGAGCTGGTCAGGATCGAACCTCTGGCAGTGGGCAGTTAGCCTGCAATATGGCACTCTAAACATTGTGCCACCAAACTGCCACACTGTTGGCAATTGATGATCAGGAGAAGTAGCCTACATTCTAACCACTGCACCCAACTCTTAACACAATTCCTTCTATGTTTAACCATAAGAAGACTAACAAGATACATCAAGCATCCTTATTTGTTGGCTGATCCTTCCTTCATTTCTTCTCTGACAGTTAAATGACTGTGGGCTCCTGCTCCTCTTATCTTATTGCATCTCTTCTACGCTTTCCTTAAGGTCACCCATGCATTCCATTCCATCATTACTCCTAATCATGATTTAACACCCCCTTTTTTTCAAGAACCCTGTAATCCCTTACATGGGGTTGAATCAGAATAGAATCTGAACTGAGCATTTACTGGCCGAGTGCCCTTCCTGACGTCTATGTGGAGCTCACAGCAGATATTTTCTCTTTGTGCTCAGAGAGAGAAATATCTGCCACTACCTAGGATTGAATTTACAGCCTCCTGATTGTGAGGCGAGAGCTCCACCTCTAGGCCACCATACTGCTCGATATAATGCATGCTTTACTTCTAACATAAAAGCCTTTCATCAACCAACTTCCAATTCTGTATTCTCCCTCCCTCCCTCCCTCTCTCTCTCTCTACCCACCCACCCATCCATCCATCTATCTATCTATCTATCTATCTATCTATCTATCTATCTATCTATCTATCTACCTACCTACCTATCTATCTAATCACTCTGTCTCTCATCTACCTATACCTATCTACCTACCTACATATCGCTATCTATCATCTATTATCTATATTGGGGGAAAGTCAAGAAAATTGATGCAGATTTTATTCAATATACTTTTTAGATATTTCTTTTAAAAATGGGCTGGATTATTACTCTACTAATATGATATGTGAAACAGATCACATTTATACTAAAAAGCCATACCCATAATTCTAATATGATTTATTTTAATACATAAATATTTCCCCCTTTGAGTGCATTTTATTTTGAAAGAGGTAGATTTCTATAATTCTCTTCCTTGGATATAACTTTGTCAGATTATTACCCTCACTCTCACACTGTGTCTTTTATGCACATTTATAGGAGAAGAATATTCTTATTAAATTACCTTCTACTGTAGCTGACGTTCATTTAGCTTAAAGTTACATTTTATGCCACATGCTAACCTTTGCTCATTCCAACTTAATATTTAATAACAACTGTATTGGAAAATAAAACAGAAAACATTAAAGCTGCACGAGCCTGGGAAAAAGATATTCCATTTGTCTGAAAGGTCAGTGAACTCAGAAATCCTAGGAGTTCATGAGAAATGTTGCCTTGGAGTAGATGTATCCTTGACATAGATTGTCCCAGTCCTTTTTTTTTTTTTAAAGAAATAAAATAAGCACCAAGTGGAATATCAATGAAAGAATCTCTTGATGCTTTTTTTTTTTGTAAAAAGGTTTTTTTATTGATTTTAACAACAAACAAAAACACAAACAACATAAGACATGACATAAAAACATCATTATTCTTCTTCATATATTTACAGACAGTGCATCGGTTGGTTTATCACTCCTTTTTGTGCATCTATTTCATAACCTTCATAATAGTTATTTTACATAGTAACTCATATTATCAATCAACAATTGTATATCCTAATATTGTTATTAAACAATCATTTAACTGATTTTAATAATTCATACTTAAACGAGATAACTATAGTTTATTTAACTTATCTTATTACGAATCATAAAATCATACCAAGTCTATCGTAATGAAATATTCTAAAAATGTTATCAAAGCCAAGAGAAAAGAAAAAAAAGAAATATATATAATCATTATTTCCTAAGTTTCTAAGTATTCTATTATTATATTGCATTATCTAACCAATGGTAAAAAAGACCCCAAATTTCATAAAATTGTTTATCTTCTTGTTCTCTAATTTCAAATGTCAATCTAGAATCTCTTGATGCTTATGGTACATCACACAGAGCAGAAACTTGGTTTCATTGACGGCTGCACCAGCTAAAGTGGAAGTAGAACTCACGGTCTCCTGGTGATTGGCACAAAGTCACCAGCTGTCTTTCAGACCTAAGGCAGGACTAGAACTCACCCTCTCCTGCTTTCTAGCCTAAATGTCTTACACATTAAACCAAACTGGTTCTTCTTACATGCACTCTTATTACAAACTATATTTACCCAGTGGTAGGACCCTTCCTACTATGCCTCTTACAAATTACTGTACATTGGCATCTTAGGAAACTGGATTGTCTGAGTCAGGTTTTGTAAATTTAAAGAACTTTTCAGATGCGCTATACTCGGATTTCTAGCTCAATACCTCTATCTATCTACCATCTGTATTATCTGTCTGTCTGTCTGTCTGTCTGTCTGTCTGTCTGTCTATCTATCTATCTATCTATCTATCTATCTATCTATCTATCTATCTATCTATCTATCTATCTATCTATCTATCTATCTATCTATCTATCTATCTATCTATCTATCTACCGTGTTTCTCATATAATGAGGCCGGGTCTTATTTTTTTTTGAGCCCCGAAAAAATGGCTAGGCTGTCTTTTCGGGGGTGACTTAATTCCCCCCCCCTTGCATCTTTGGGTGGGCGGGTGGCGATGGCTTGGATGTTGACCTCGGCGTTGGTGGGGCACTTCGTATCGGGGTCAACGCAGGCAGCACCATATCCGGGTGTGCAACAAAAGTACTTCCTAATGGCAAGCCCCCCCCCACCATTCCCCCCATTTTGCATGTTTTAATATAGGCCTTAATTTGTGGGGAGGGGCTTAATTTCATTTCATGCCTATAAAACATGCTGGGACTTCCTATTGGGGGAGGCCGTATTGTTGGAGAAACAGGGTATCTATCTATCTATCAATCTATCATCTACCTACCCACCTACCTACCACCCTCTCTCTCATTTATCTATATCTACCTATATCTACCTACCTACCTATCTACCACTCTCTTATCTATCTGTCTGTCTGTCTGTCTGTCTGTCTGTCTATCATCTATCTATCTATAGAGCAAGAGCAAGAAATACACACAGAGAAAGACAGAAAAGACAGAAAAGGAGGAGAAAGAGAGAAAGAGAGAGAGAGAGAGAGAGAGAGAGAGAGAGAGAGAGACTCCATTTACATCTTGACTTATATAATTGAAATTAAGTATAATCATTCCCTATCGAAGGTTTTATTTATTGTTTTTTTGATGGGGTGTGTGGGGCAGAACACGAGTTATCTTTATACACACACACACACACACACACACACACACGTATATTATTCATAGATTTTCATGGGTACAGGTATGCAGGTCTTGGCGTGTTTGGGTCTTTTCCCGTGTAAGATTGAGAGTATTTTGGCGATGTTGCGACAAGGTCCCACTCGCCATCTTCAGGCTGGTGCTTTCGGCTTCGTGCTTGTGCGAGCAAAGTGTGATCAGAGCTGCCGTCTCTCTATAAATACTGGTGGGGAGGTGTGGTGTGCTGGCTCTGTTGTAAGCGGGCTAGTTGGCTGTGTTGTTATTTCTTGATTGGTTGATGGAGTTGGTGTTTGCAGATTGGTTGGCTTTTTCATAAGAACCTGTGTGGCTGTGTGTCTATCAGCCTCCTGGGTAACAACCTGGGTAATCAGCTGAGTGATGACCTTCTGAGTTTTATTGTTGTGACCTCCTGGGTCTTGTGCTGTAATCTCCTGAGGTTTTGTGGTGTAACCTCTTGAGTTCCATGATGTGATGTCCTGAGTGGATGGCTGTGATGTAATGTTCTGGGTTTTGGTTTGGCTCCGAGTTTGAGGTCTGGCTATGTGTTCATGGCGTATGTCAGTTTGCTTAGTTTGGGGGTTGGGGTGTGTGGCAGCTGGTAATGCAGCCGTGGTCTGGTTTCTGGGCGGTGGTTTCCTTTCATCTATGGGATAGGTTTGGGTTTGAGTCTGGTGAGGGAGATTGGTGGTGGCGTCATGTGTTGTTTTGGGTCCGGTGTTGGTTTTCGTGGCTGGGACTCGTTTGTTGATAAGGGCTAGTTTCCAGATGTCTGGTAGGTGGGAGGTATCATCCCGTTTATTCATGTTATGGGGGTGTTTCTCTATTTCGATGGCTTCCCTGATTATTCTCTTGTTGAAGTGTTCAGTATTGGAGATTAATTTGGTTCCCTCAAAATTAATTTCATGTCCTGTGGCTTTAAGGTGCTAGAAAAGGGAGGAAGTATTTTATTCTTTTCTGACTGCGTTTTTGTGTTCTGTGATGCGTGCATTTATTCTCCTGTTGGTTTGTCCAATGTATGTGGCTGGGCAATTGTTGCATGGTATTTCATAAATTCCTTGGTTTTCTAGCTGGATCTTGTCCTTGGGGTCTCTTAGGATGTTGGCTATTTTTTGGTCAGTGCCGAAGGCTGTCCTGATATTGTGTTTGTGGAGAATTTTGCTCATTTTATCTCTGGTGCCTTTGATGTTCTTCTTGATTTGAATTTTTGTCGTGCTGCTAGCGTGCTCCATTGCACACTGACAGTAGACAGGAGAGTGTGACTCTCCCAAAGTTCAAAATGCTTCTCCTGGAGAGGAGTCACTTCTTCAGGTAGAAGTCAACCTTTTAAGCAGCAATGTGACATTGTGTCAGTCAGGGCTGCTGGGAGCTCAACCCTCTGCTCCTATCTTGAAATGTTGCTGCCAGTTCTCCGTGCTCTGTCCCCTGCCAGCTTCATCTTCTTTTTTTCTTTCTTTCTTTTTCTTTAGTCTTCTACTGCTGCTTACAGACCCTCAGGTTATTTTTAAACAATATTTAAATCCTTCCTTCCTTTTCTCCCACTATCCCTCCCTCCCTCTTTTCCCTCCTTCCTCCCTTCCTCCTCCCTCTCTTTTCTTTCCTCCCCTTTTCCACTCTCGCCTCTTTCTTTTCCTTCTATCTTCTCTCTCTTGCTTTCTCCCTCCCTCCCTTTCTCTTTTCCTCCCTCCCACCCCTATCCCTCCCTCTCTTCCTTCCTCACTTCCTCCTTTTCTTCCTTTGTCATTCACTCCCTTTCTCTTTTCCGTCTTTCCTCCCTCCCTCCCTCCTTTTCCATCCCTCTTTCTTTTCCCTCCTCCCTTTCTGCCTCCCTCCCTCCCTCCTTTTCTTTCTCTGTCACTCTCTTTTTTCCTTTCTCCATTCCTCTATCTTTTCTCCCCCGCTTTCTTCCTCCTGCCCTCCCTTCCTCCCTCCCTCCTTCTTCTTTCTCTCACTCTCTTTTTTCCACCCTCCCTCTCTTCCTCTGTCTTTTCCTTCCCTTCCTTCCTTTTCTTCCTCCCTTCCTCTTTCTCTCCCTGCATTTCAAGGAATATTACTGTACACCTTGATTTAAATCTGATTAGCAAATTCTTATTCAACATCTATCACTTTTAAGGAGAAAAGGATTATAATAAAGCAGAATTATTATTCACTGTCCTCCCTATACACGAATTTGTATGCAGCTTTTCAAAGTGCTCCTTTCTAGGTACAAAATTTAAGTGCAGAATTAGGATGCCAGCAAATGCTACACATTTGAGCCATAACTGAAGTTGTTTTTGGTGTTTCATACAAATGCTTTCCCCTAAATTCCATGGTGGATTTATTCTACATGTCTACCTTAATAAGCTCTCTGAATTTGAACAGAGACGCTTAAGAAATCCAGTCTATGAATTTGGATGAAAGCTGACCAGATGCCCTTATTACTAACATTTGAATCAGAATATAGCCAGCCTACTTTTCTAAATGTTGCAATGCAGTCACTGCCTTAAAAAAAAACACCCAAAATAATCTTTATATATTTCATCAGGGTTTTTTTTCTCCCTGTAATAGTATAAACAAATCCCTTTGAGCCTATTATTTAAATAAGTGTGTAATTACACCTTTCCATTTTATTTATTTAAATATTACCACAGGTAGTCATCACTTCGGGATACACAACTGGAATTTCTGTCATAAAGTCACACATAGAGGGCCACTGACTTGATTTTACAACCATTTTTACATTGGTTATTAAACGAGCCCTATGGTCGTTAACCCATTCTCCTGATTGGGTGTTTTCAGCCAGAAACTGGCAACAAAAGAGAAGAAGTAGCAAATTCAATCATGTCACATGGGATCCAGCAACTATTCAGAACTGTGAGCTAGTTAAGATGCAATGATAGGATGGGCAAATTTTTGGGGGACATACAGTATCATAGATTTAGACAATTGGCAAAACTCTGTGAGAGAAGCTATAAGTTGACAATGGCAACTACTTGTAAGGAAAACCTATATAAAATGTTTTATAGTGGCACTTACAACTAGCAAGATTAGCAAAGATGTTGAAAAACATGTCCACCAAATGCTGGAAATGTACTCAAACATTAGGCACATACTATCATATGTGGTGGACATGTGTGAAAGCAAAGAATTATTGGATAAAAAAATACATACATGGTTAAAAACAATGTTAAAATTGCATATAGATTATAAGCTAGAAATATTTTTTGTCAGGTATAGTACCAGAATAATATTATAAGGGGAATTTGTATTTTAATATTGCATTTTTTGATGGCTGCAAGAATTGTATCTGTACAGTATTGGAAAAATGAGGAAAAACCAAGAGAAGAAGATCTAATTAAAAAATATTAGATTGTACACAAATAGATAGACTGACATTAAAGATAAAAGAGAAGGAAGATACAGAATATTTTCAAATATGGGATTTGTTTTATAATAAAAGTAGAAATTAGGAGACAAGAAAACAATATTATGTAAGCAATTCACACACATACACACACACACAATGTGTGTGAGTGTCTGAGCGACGGGACAGCAGTCTTAACTTTGAGAATGGGTCAAAAGTAACAGAATGAAATATTTTTGGAAATATTAAAAAAGGCAGGATAAAATATTTCCCCTAAAGGAGAAATGAAAAAATCTTAAGGGAGGCAAAAACGCCAAGCAGAAACTGAGGAAACCAGCTTTTAGAAATGTAACTTTAGTGATCCATTCAGAAAGACTGGGTCAGACAAACTCCAAATAAGCAACAAACAAAAGGTTGACAAAATTAGCTTAGACAAACACCTAGGGTTTGCATTTCCTCTTTTGCCTGTAGAGCCAACTATGACCCCTACATAACTCCCACATGACCCCCCCCCCATAGGAATCCAGAAGGTATAAAAACCCTCCTAAACTCCATATTGTCAGCTGCCCCAGAACCACAAACCCTGGTGGATCTGTTCACTAATAAATGGACCTTCTTTCCAATCAGCCTCCAGCCTCCATTTTCTTTCCAGCACCTTTCTCCCAGCTTGGACTTGGACCTGGATATTTCTTCCAACAATATAAATTATAAAAGAGGAAAAAGAAAGAAAGCAAAAAAGAAAAGAAACACGCAAAGCATATATGCAGACATGCATATGCATACACGTTGAACTCTAAATATTTAACAGAATAGCCTTGAATGAGCTTGAAGCTCCTATCTATTTTAAAAGCAGTTTTCTGAGTTCCACCAGGAACTCCATTGGGGTTAGACTGGATGACCTCTGAGGAACATTCCACTTGTACAATTCTATAATTTTAATTTGAGAGGAAACTAAAGCAAATAAATAAATAAATGAGGGCATCTTTCTTATTCTTTGCATCTCAAATATAAAACTAGGATCAACTAGGAGTACCTTGCTTGCGATAGATGGCTATAAAAATTGAATAAATCAAATAAACAGAACTAAATGATATGTTATTCCACATAGAATTTAGATGTCAATTAATTAGAAAGAAAAACAGGATGTTGCCTGTTTCTGAAGCCACGGATTGAAATGTTGTTAGATAATAAATTAATTCTGGATAAACAGAAAGAGAAATATTTCCAGTAACGGATTCTTACAGCAATTCCTTTCAGGCCCTAGGAATATCCACACAGGATTGGGTTGACACTTTGATTTAAAAACCTAATTAAAACTTTGTTGCCCCTAGCAACTTTGACTTTCGCGATGGGCGAAAAGCTCTTTTAACAGGATGCAAATGTTAAACAACTTAAATTTAACCAGGGAACAGTTCTTTCAGGCCCCAAGCAAGACAGGGAGAAGGAAAGGGATGAAAATGCCACAAACAGTACATATATTTTGATGATAAATCAAATTTCCACTGGATGCCACTGTTGGTCCATAAAACCTCACTGTGATTGCAAAGATTCTTAGGAATGGTTTCTTTCTTTTTTCTTCCCCTCCCTGTTAAAAATAGTTGATATTTTCTTGATTCGGAATTCCTGCAGGCAGATTGTCTGATTGTGATGGAAGGCACTTGAAAAGGTGCACATTTGTTCTTTTAACTAGCCTTGCATTATAATGACATCCTGCATAAAAGCTGCGTTTCTAGAGAGCTGTGCTTAGCGCTCATATTTTAGGGTGGGAAGAACCCATCTCTTCTTAACAAGCTTATCCCTAATTATCGCTTTGGTTTTCTTATCGAAGAAAAATAAAGCCAAAGGCTGGAGGAGGCCCTTCGTTTCACTTTGCTACTCAAATACAATAACTTGCAAATATAAGAACTTGCAATTTTTTTTGTTTTGTTTTGTTTTGTTTTTCTCTTTCCACTCCATTCCTTTAAATTTAATCTGAATTGGGAGTCCAGGGTTGAAAACCTGTCCTTAGTCTATTGGAGATCATATATTTCGAGCTGCCCTTGGAAATATCTGGAAGCTTTGGTTGGTTTAAAATGGATATTCAGACCCAGCTCCTCCAACACAACAAACCCTCTGTAGTTAAATCAAGGATTCCTTTATTAGGAGCACCAGCAGCCTCAATAAAAAGTTTCTCACACAGCAGGTTAACTAGTCTATCCAGCAAGGAAATGAATAGGTGTCTGCCTCACATATTCATCTCTACCCCTGCCTTTTATCCTTAGAGCTAGGTTGGGGCTTCACTAGAAGCAGTAGCTCTTCTGTCCCAAGAATTGGCTCATACATTTCCACTGCTCTCCTTTCCTCTGCCTTCTGCGAATTCATGCATCAGGCACTGGACCCAGCTGCTCCTCCTCTTCTTCATCAGCCACCTCCAGACCTGGGGGCTGTTGACTCTCCATCTGAGGGCTGATGGATGGCCTAGGCTCCGCCTCCATCTCTATCTCTGACAGCTGCATTCCCTCTCCTGCCTTGGAGCTCTCAGGTTACCTTGATGCTGGCCCTGACGCTGCCTCCTCATCTGATTTAGTTGTTGGAGGGCCTGGCAGCCAACAGAACACAATGTTGAGGTTTTGTGAAAGCCTACATTTGCACATTGTGTCACCTCTCTTGCAGGAGCTTCCCTGGCCAACGATTTGCTTCTGGGTTCAAGTTGTTGGTTGTCACCTTAAAGCCTGGGTCCAGGTTATTTGAAGGACTGTTTCTTTCTCCCAATCATAGACACCAGAGTGTAGAGGCCAGCAATATTACGGGTCTCCTTTCTTAAGGAGGTCCATCTAATGGGACCAAGAAAAAGGGCCTTCTCTGTGGTGACTCTCTTTATCATATACCTCTGGAGATAAGATTGAAAATTTCTCCTTAGTTCCAGGTTGCTTCTCTCCTTGGTTAGTTTCCAACTCTTGTTTCTTGTCTTGCCTTTGAAAATAGTTTGACCTCCTCGCCTTTGTAGGAGCCCCTCAATTACCAGAATACTGAAATACCCTCCTACCTGAAAAACCAAGGATTAGTTATAATAAATTTCAACTAGGTAGGAAAATCAATTTTAAACATATATTGCTGCTTACTGGCAGAGAATATTTGCAACTTCTCAAATGATCTACATCCCAACAGATTACTTAAAGCTGTCTGAAGGGCAAAACAGGGCAAATGTTTGCAGAAAGCAAAGGAATTGGCTTCAGCTTAAGGAACGTTGAATTTTGTGCAACCATCCATTTCTGTAAACAGCAGACGAATATATGTACAGGTAATAGAGATGAATTATGAAAAAGGCCAGACATCTCATTAACATCCTGAAAGGCAATGAAAATATCCAAATATGTAAACATTTGCTTCGACAAGTGTTTCCAGAATAAGAAAATAGAGTCTGAAGAAGCAGATGAAGATTCAGATGTACAGGTAAAGAAAAAAAAGGATAAATTAGCTAACTGCAATACTAAAGTGCCCAACCCAAAATTTCTTCAAAGTTTTATTTTCCCTAGTGATTTTCATTCAGTTTGACAGAAAGTAACTTGCTTTTCAATTACAATGCAGCATCTTTTCCCATACTTCCATTGAATCTCAATGAAACATACAAAACAAAACTCTTAAAAGCATCTTTTGGGATTATTTCAAGGGAAATTCTCTTAAGGAATTCCACCAGATTAGGAAACATAGATGTCCTGAGAGCTGCAAAGTAATTGGGATATCTTGAGTTATTGGAGTTGGGCTGTTTGTGGAAGTTTCATTGCACAACTCCCATCACCAGTGTGAGTATGGGGTATGCTGCATTTTTATATAGAGTAGCTTGCCTTGCCAGCTTTTGTGAGAGTGGTTTTTTTCCTTGATTATTGTTTTTCTGCCTGATTGTTTGTCTGGTGTTAATCCATGCTTATCTAAATGTTGGCTGCTGGAGGGGATGCATTCTAGCCTTTTTGTTTCCTTCCTAATTTTTTTGATTGTCTCTTTTGAATGGTGTGTAGTTGGGTAATGAAATGTCCACAAGCAAACAATCAAGCTCAGAGAGCACCAAAGCATTCACAATCCAACTTTGAGCTACAGATGTTCTTCTTCTATAGATAGGGAAATGTACAATAGATGCAGCAACACAACCTCTTATTCATTTTAACTCAGGGAGATCCAAAAACATTGTCAGATAAATTCCAAAGAAAATGTAAAAGCATCCTGCAAAATTCTGGGCAAAGTCTTGATGGCAGCAAAACACAATTGTATCACTCATTTTATTTTCCTGGAGATCTGCGACAGGTGCTTTCTTAGCACACAAAATGTTTTGCACAGCTAGGTATAGCTTGAATTTACACCTTGTCCTACCTGGAGGGACAAATTACCTGGGAAATTTTATGAGTTACATTTGCCCAATGAGTCCTATCACAAGCCCCAAAGCACTGGCAAAATGTAGTTTTGTCTCAGTCAATATTTATCACTGTTCCTGTTAAGAATTTATTTACTTTCCTACTTTTTTCCTCTAGGCAATAGTAATAAAGGCAGGTCTTTGTAATAAGGACCTTGGGAGAGGAGAGATAATACTTTTAATTAGTACAGAGCATTTGGATCATCTTCACCGAGATGTTCATGAGAGAAGCAATCAAGTATTTTCACCCCTTCCAAACAAAATAACTTCCAGCCGATTCCTTGTGGCTGGTACTTCAAAATTCCCTTTTTATTTTGCCCTAGGGAAGAATCAACGCAGTGATGAATATTCAATTGGCTCCCTTGGCAAATCAGTCCATAGTGCATCATTTGTGTACGGAGTAATAAGATTGAGAAAACCATCCCTGTGTCTCTTAACTCATTCTGCAGAAGTCTCTCCAACCTGACGCAACTTCCCAATCAAAACCTGAACAAATGATGAAAAAAATTGCTTCTAGCCCTTACCGCCAGCACAATCAACTTCTGGAAGTGTGGTTATTGGGAAATGTTTTGTCATTCATCTGTGCAATGTCTAAATTTTCAAAAAGAAAGGAGTCAGTTAATAAACTTTGGCCCATGATTTAGTCCTTTTTAAGATGATTTTGGCCTGGATGATAGCACTAGCAATAGCACTTAGGCTTATATACCACATCATAGAGCTCTACAGCTCTCTTTAAGCAGTTTAAAGAGTCAGCATATGGCCCTTGACAGTCTGGGTCCTTGTTTTATTGACCTTGGAAGGATAGAAAACTGAGTCAACCTGGAACTGGTCAGGATTGAACTGTTGGCAGTTGGCAGAATTTGTCTGCAATGTTGCATTCTAAGCAAGGAAGGGAAGGGAAGGAGGGAGGGAGGGAGGACGGAAGGAAAGAAGGAAGAACAATAGCAATAGCACTTATATACTGCTCCAGAGTGGTTTTCAGCCCTCTCTAAGCAATTTATAGTCATCTTATTGCCCCCAGCAATCTGGGCCCTCGTTTTACCAACCTTGGAAGGATGGAAGGCTGAATCAACCCTGAGCTAGTCAGGATTGAACTGCCAAGCTGTTGGCAGTTGGCAGTCAGCAGAATTAGTCTGCAATAATGCATTTTAACTACTGGGAGTGGAGGAAGGAAGGAAGGAAGGAAGGAAGGAAGGAAGGAAGGAAGGAAGGAAGGAAGGAAGGAAGGAACAATAGCAATAGCATTTTAGACTTACATACTGTATCATAGTGGTTTACAGTCCTCTCTAAGCAGCTAAGCAATTTACACAGTCAGCCTCTTGCCCCCAACAATCTGGGTCCTCATTTTACTGACCTCGGAAAGATGGAAGGCTGAGACAACCTTGAGCCGGTCAGGATAGAACTCTGTCAGAGTTTAGTCAGACTTATCTTGCATTCTAACTACTGTGCCACAACAGCGCACATTGAGTCCTCATTTGCATGTTGCATTTCATTTAGGTGAGAAACCCTTGCGGTCAAGAGTCCCAACACCTCTCCAACTCTTTGCCTAATCCAGTTTTCATTTTGACTGAAGAAGTTACTTTGCTATAGCAATGAAACATCTCCCTTTGAATAAAGGTCAATCCAGTTGCCACGATTTAAGCCTTTTTAGCAGTGGTGGGATTCAAAATATTTTACTACCAGTTCTGTGGGCATGGCTTAGTGGGTGTGGCATGACTTGGTGGATGTGGCTTGTTCAGCATGGCAGGGGAAGGATATTGCAAAATCCCATTCCCTCCCCACCCCACTAACCTGATTTCCAGTTCTGTTCTCCTGTGCAGGGCAACCAAAGAAAACCCAGCTGATCAGCTGGGACTCGAAAGGCAGAGAATAGATGTGGGTGGGGCCAGGCAGAGATGGTATTTGCCGGTTCTCCAAACTACTCAAAATTTCTGTTACCAGTTCTCCAGAAGTGGTCAGATTTTTTTTCCTAGTGATTTTCATTCAGTTTGATAGAAAATAATTTGCATTTAAATTATAATGCAGTCTCTTTTCCCATATTTCCATTGAATCTCAATGAAACGTACAAAACGAAACTTTGAAAAGCACCTTTTGGGATTATTTCAAGGGAAATTCTCTTAAGGAATTCCACCAGATTAGGAAACGTAGATGTCCTGAGAGCTACAAAGCGATTGGGAAATCTTGAGTTATTGGTGTTGGGCTGTTTGTGGATGTTTCATTGCACAACCCCCATCACCAGTGTGAGTATGGGGTATGCTATGCAGGGCAACCAATTTGGAGTAGTTCTCCAAACTACTCAAAATTTCCACTATTGTTTTTTCCAGAAGTGGTCAGAACCTGCTGAATACCACCTCTGCTTTTTAGATGGGATCATTCAACTTGAGGAAACCCACACAAAAAGCTCCTTTTTAATCACTTGTTGCAGGGTTCTTCCCTTTTCAGAGGAAGGATTTAAGAATTATTGTTCTTTCGGAGTAATCTTTCCAGAAATAGCAAAGTAAGATGGTGAAATATGAACATGGAAAAGAGGTATTTCAGATGTCTTATGACTTTTTAAACCTATTAATCAGACAATGGGGGAAACAGGTTTGCAGGCTCTGATCCTCCCTCTCCCACTTATAATACACACACCATCCTTTCTTAATCCCCACAAAATTTCAAACTTACACATATGAGGAAGGCTGCTAAGAATTCTGGCCAATCATAGCAGAAATTAGTTTTAATCCCCTAAATGAGGTAAGCTTAGGTTTCTAATGCTTCTTTACAGAAACGAACGAGAAGGAAGGTGGGTTTGCTTCTAAAATTAACCCCCCCCACCGTCTCAATTTAAATTCTATTTTTACCAAAAGTATCAGGGATTTCTTTTAATACAGGCTAGCTTTTTTATTCTGCCCATCTGGGTCTGCCAGGAAACATAACATCTGGAATTCAAACAATAGGGGGACCACTCGGATAGCTTTCAAATCTGCTATTTGTTCTGCCTTTCGGTGATGCTGGTCAGCCGAGGATGATGGCAGTTGTAGTTCAAGGTGTCTCAAGGCTGTGAGACTGCCCTCTGGTCTTCAGGTAAAAAGAAGAACCATCTTTGCTCCTTGCACAAACGGGCACCCAAATTTTAAAACCATGCCTCTGAAACGATAGAATTGCATATTTTGAGCAAGGCTGTCAAGATATATTTTATTTTATCCGATTAGTGCCTTTTTTCTGATTCCTATAAAACGGTGAAGGAGGTTGAATTGTGATTTTTGGTTTTTGTAATGGCCAAGTTGTCAGCTTTGGAAGCCATATTTTATTTAGGAACTTCCACGCTGTTGCATCTTAGTGCCTGGGAATTAGGGAGGGGGGATTTCATGAGGAAATAACAACATTTTTCTTCTAAAGTCAAGGACAAGCTACCCTGCACCTGGCAAGGTTGGAGGAATATCTCCAGTTGGGATGATGGGTGATTGGACCATGTGATGGACTGGTGGATGAAGGAGGATGGGTTTTGATTTTTCAATGGGGGAAGGGAAAACCCAAAACTCTCAGATCTGGTTTTTCCAGATGTGCCAATATGACTTCTTTAACAAATTCTTAGTTGGATGAACTTTGTTTCTGAGTGCTGAATGAAATAGGGAGTTTCATTGGAACACTGGCACAAGTTTAATGTTTGAATTAATCACAGGTAGTCCTTGACTCTTTCAAGTTACAATGCCACTGAAAAAAGTGATTTAGGACTGCTTTTCACACTTTACGGCCATTGCAGCCTCCACACAGTCATATGATCAAAATTCAGAGGCTTGGCAACTGACTCGGGTTTATGACGGTTGCAGGGTCATGTGATTTGCTTTTGCGACCTTCTGACAAGCAAAGTTAATGAGGAAAGCCAGATTCACAATGAACAGCCGTGTTACTAATTTAACCACTGCAGTGTTTCAACTCGTAAAATACTTCTGTGATCTTTTAGGGTTGCCAACAGAAAGAGAAGGGGGAAGCAGTGGGCAGCTTGCATTCCATAAATGTTTTCATAGATAGTAACTAGGTGACCGAAGTTTCTGCCGCGCAAAATTCTAACTGGAGAGCTATGATTGATGACTCTTGGCTATGGTTGTGTCCCATTGGAGAATATAAATTATGATACACCCAGGGGGTGGGGGAAAAAACCAGGGTCAAGGGTGACAATGAATGATGTGTCTCAGTGTCAGCTAGCTGTCAGGATTCCATCACCCAGGCAATGCTGCATCTTCTAACTCCCAATAAAGCTTTTTGGAGTTTGGCTAGAGACTCATGATTTAAATGGGGTTAAGTGTCGGAATCCTGACACAGTGATGTACTTAACAACAGTAGCAAGAAAGGTTGTAAAATGGGGCAAAACTCACTTAACAATGGTCTCACTTAGTGACAGAAATGTTGGGCTCAATTGTGGTCATAAGTTGAGGACTTCTCATATTTGTCTCGTTTATCCAGTGCTTGTTTTATGTGTTTGTTTGTATTTCTGGTTTTTTTCTCACTGCGATAGGGAAGATGGTGTACTCATTCTTTACTGGAGTAAAGAAATGTGAAATGTACTATATTTTTGTCTTCCTCAGAAGATCATTAGACAGTCATTTTATGAACCCTTTCAGGGAAGCAGGCCTATTAAAAGGAAAACAAGCATGTCTACTCCAAAGGAAGAACTACTGACTTCAATGGGCTTTACTCTCAGACAATTATTTATAATACTGCAACTGAGATTTATAGTGCGTTGGATAGAACGATCTGTCAACTATGCTGAGTCTACAGCATCCATTCATTTTAAAATTGTTCCCCAAATGCAAACAGCAGGGTCTATTTATCATTTAGTGAATGAAGTAAACCTTTGCTTCACTGTTTTGTTTCATTTAATTAATTCAGAATAGAGCTGGAAGGGACCTTGGAGGTCTTCTAGTCTAACCTCCTGCCCAAGTGGGAGACCCTAGACAATTTCAGACCTGTCCAATCTTTTCTTAAAAACCTCCAGTGATGGAAAACCCACAACTTCTGAAGGCAAAGCTGTTCCACTGGTTAATTATCCTCACTGTTAGCAAGTTTCTCCTTAGTTCCAGGTTGCTTCTCTCTTTGATCAGTTTCCACCCATTGTTTCTTGTCTTATCTTCTGTGCTTTGGAAAATAAGTTGACCCCCCCTCTTTTTTGTGGAAGCCCCTCACCCCTTATTCTTCTTTTCTTTAGACTAGCCAAACCCAAACCCAAACCCTGCAACCATTGTTCATATATTTTAATCTCCAGGCCTTTGGTCATCTTAGTTGCTCTTCTCTACATTTTTTTTCCAAATTCTCTCTCAAAATTTTTTTTTTTTGCAATGTGGTTTTGTAATTTGACGTATATTATTTTATAGTAGAAGCAGAGGTGGTTTTCAGTTCTCGAGAACTGGTAGCAGAAATTTTGAGTAGTTTGGAGAACTGGCAAATACCTCCTCTGATTGGCCTCGCCCCCATCTATTCTCTGCCTCTCATTGAGTCCCAGATGTGACTGGGACTGGCTGGGTTTTCTTTGATTGCCCTGAACATTAGAAAGGAGCTGGAAAGCAGGTTAGCGGGTTGGGGAGGGAATGGGGATTTTGCAATATCTTTCCCCTGCCACGTCCACCAAGCCACACCCACAGAACTGGTAGTAAAAAAAAATCGAATCCCACCACTGAGTAAAAGGTGAATAATCTAGTGAAGGTTAAGTTTATCATAAGGAAAGCTGATTGCAAACAATGTCATGCTCAAAACACAGGTCCACCTCAGATGATTTCTGGCAAGTCTAGGAGAGCAATTGAAGACATGAAGTTAATTTCCATTCAGGAGTCAGACAGCCCATTGGTAGAAACTCTTCTCAGACTGTTGGTGCTACTGGCTATGCTTCTATATCTCCTACCCGATGGTAGGAGAGTGAAAATGTGCTGACCGGGATGTAAGTCATCCCTGAGGATAGGTCCTCTCCTATCCAGGGGTGGGATTCTACCGGTTCTGATTGGTTTGAGCAAACTGGTATTTCCAGTGATCATTTGGCCCCACCCACCCAATCCTGCCGTAGTCTGTCTTTTATTTCCATGTTTTGCAGCTCAGCTGTTCTGCATGGCACAGTGGATTGCCGCGCTTCAGCTGTAGTAGAACATAAGTATTAGAGCTGAAAATTGCCATTTTCCAAATGCTGTGCATGCTCACCAAACCGGTTATTACACTGGTTGAATCCCACCCCTGATCCTGTCCTATCCTATATATTTGCATGAATGACAGAGAGGGGGGAAGGGAGAGTGTCATGCCCTTGTTGGAGTCTGATTCTGAGGGGGAGATTGAGAAGCTGACAGGGAGTGGGACTGTGGCTCCGGTGGCTGTGGAAGAAACAGGGGAAGGGCACAGTCCAGCTGGGCATTCAGAGGAAAATCCAGGGCCATCCCCTCTTCATCCTAGGGTGTGCAGGGAGGAACAGAGAAGGGAACAACGTGGGAGAGGAAAGGGCCTTGATCCCCTTCATGGGCTGCAGCTGGGAAGACTGTTTAAAAGGGCAAACTGCGCATGGCAAAGTGTGCATTATGTTTGTCGAGGCTTATCTGGGTTTTGGCATCCTCCCAACTGTGGGTGCTACATTATCCTTTGGGAGTCTGCAATTTATCATCCTGGCCTGTCGTGTTAATTACTTCAGCGTGGTTTGTGTTGGTTATTTTTATTTCTAATTATCTTTACTTTGGGTTCGGTCTGCATTTCTTCCCTTCGTAGACTGTTTTTAGAAGACTTTGATCTCCAGCCGAGGATAACTGGACATTGGGGGCCAAGTTGGAGGCATTAAAGGGAATTTATCTACTTTGGTGACTTTGTTATTTTTGTGCCATCACAGAGAGGGAGGGATTGCAGGACTGGTCAAAGAGAGGGAAATAAGCTTAATTCTAAGAAAATGTAGTTATGGATCCAGGAACATGTTCCATTGATTTTGGCGAGGTAACTTGGCTTCTAATCAAGTCAACTGTAGAACCACATTAAAGCAGAACACTTAATAACTTGATTTTCTCAGCTTACTCACAGTGAAACTGGAAGGATAGCCCAAATACTAATGATTAGAGGGGAATTCCTGATCTTCTTGCATTATTCACCTTTTCACGGAATGATTTTGGATATAATAATGTTGTACACTTAGTACATAAGAATAACTAAAGCCATATGCATAATTCATACTAAATGCTAAAGGGGGTGGGATGGGGAAACAGCTTTATCCTACCCACAAACATATTTTGCTCATGCCATTTTATACAACTAAATTATTAACATTTAAGTCAGCTCACTTAACGGTAGGAATAAATGCAAATTAAGTAGGGAGACTAATACATACAATTCATATTTCTAAAGAGTGCTCTGAAGCCTCTTGACAGTAAAATATTTGCTCTAATATGAAAAGAGTGGTGTACTTTTTAGACCTTTGTATAATTGACCTAGAAGGAGTATCTTTTCAGCTTAGCAGAAGAGCTTAGTCTCTTTGCAACCATAAAAGCATACAAGATTTACTCCTATTGTCTCTTTGTTATTTATAATTCAAAAGAACATTAGTATAGGTAGGAATCAACGAGGCCTTCAGAATGAAATCAGTATGGAAAATAAATACAGTCACACATTTTCCTTATCATTCCTTCCAAAAGACTGTATAAATCTTGGACACATTTTACTTTGCTAAATTAATGTCAGGCACAAAGAATCAGGACTGTAGGCTAAGTTGCAGCTTGGAAGATTTATTCAAGCTTATACACGGGAAACTAGTCAATTAAAGTTTAACACTAAATTGATGCCAGATAAGGGTCAACAGAATTCAAGAGGGATTGAACTTGGACTGTTTGTGGCAACATAAGAACTCTAAGCTGATGACATACATAACTCCACCTGCTGTACTCCTACAAAGATATTCAAATTGATTCATGCAGTTGCTGGGTAATTGATTAGCATGTTGGCTGGCTGATGGATTTTCTGTATCAGAAATGAAATAGTCACAGTGAAGAACAAGTATACAGCTCATTAAGAACACCAACACTTTAAAGGCAGAAGTGAAACCTTTCAGATAGTATGAAAAGAGTGGGATGAACGAGCTAAAAATCTGTCTCACAGCCACACTGAATTCCATTTCTTTTCAAAGCAAGCATTACAGGGTGTTTTGTCAAGAGCGGTGATCAAGCTGACCAGTTTTCCCGAGGGCGGTTGATGGGCTGACCAGACTTTTGAGCTAAACCAAACAGTGCAGAGAAATGACATTGTTAAGTATGGAGAATAATGGAGACCAGACATCTGACCAGTGACTTCAACTCTTTAATAACAGTAAATAGAACAGAACAGAGCAAGGCTATGGGCAGCAGTAACCCTTTATAGGGTTAGCTGCTACCTTATTAACCAATGAGATGTGCGACAAGTTCAAACTAATAACCAATAAGAATTGTCCAAATAGTGGCCAATCAGGGACTAGTTCTGGCCCAATCCCAAGTTGTTGTATAAGGACCAATCAAGTGTGCAGGTTTTCAAACCCTGATTTGCATTTAGGTTATTAACTTTTATTGATTCACAACACCCCTCCCCTTGGGTTCCGTTTGAGGAGCTGTAATAAAATCCTCAAGATAGACAGGCCATTTGGTCTGCCTGGATGATTTCGAGGCTCCACGGTTTTGGTCTAAGGTCGGTTCGGTGGAGCGTTTGGATGATCTTTATTAAATTCTGTTTCGCTGCACGGTGATTCCGTGCTGCTTTCCTCCGTTTGTCTCCGCTACTCCGTGTTTCTTCGGGGTTTTGCAGTTCGGTTTCCCCGTATTAAAGTTCCCTGAAAAAGTCAACTCCCTCCCGTTTCAAGTTCCAGTGTCTCGCTGGGCGTAGGGTTTCTGTTGGCCTGCTATTTGTCATATCAAAGTCAATTTCCTCGATATTTCCTCTCCCTTGAGTTGGTGAACCCGGGAGTCATGGGGGCTGGGTGGTAATCTCGATCGGAGTTGGTCTATGTGGTGTTTTCACACCCTCCCATCGTCTGTTAGCAGGTGGTAAGATCTAGGCCGGTGAGGTGGGTAGCGGTTGCGGGTATCCACACGGTCGCGGAAAAGTTTTTGGCAAAGATTAAATCGCCTACCTTAAATTCCCGGCATTTGCTGCTGGAGCCGAAGGGCTTTTCTGGTGCGAATGCGGGGTGGAGCCGTCGAGGTGCGATCGTAGTTTCCGCCCCATGAGAAGTTCAGCGGGTGTTTTGTTGGTCACGCTGTGGGGCGTGATGTGCTGTAACAAGAGAATTGATTGATTTCTCTGTCGATGTTGCCGTATTCCATTTTGTGAAGGGTCTTTTTCAAATTGTACCATGCGTTCTGCACGTCCATTCACCGCCGGGTGCGCGGGCGAGGTTAGCGCATGGCAGATGCCCCGATCAGCAAGATATTGTTCAAAGGGTAATGCAGTAAACTGTGGGCCGTTGTCCGAGACCAACACGTCCGGAAACCCGTGTGTGGCAAATAGTCTGTTTAATTTATTGATAACTGAGTCCGTTGTGGTGTGTTCATTCGATGAATCTCGAGCCAGTTTGAATAGGCGTCGACAGTAATAAGGAAAGTGTGGCCTTTGGTAGGCCCCGCAAAGTCAATATGAATACGGGACCAAGGTCCCTCGGAGTTTCCCATTCGG
Organism: Notechis scutatus; assembly: GCF_049901735.1. Taxonomy (NCBI): domain Eukaryota; kingdom Metazoa; phylum Chordata; class Lepidosauria; order Squamata; family Elapidae; genus Notechis; species Notechis scutatus. The sequence continues at coordinate 55,163,988 of NC_142012.1, forward strand.
TTGGGCTTGCTTTAGGTGGGGCGTTGCTGACGTCCTGGCAACGTTGACAAGTAGCGACCCAGGCCTCGATTCTTTTGTCGATTCCGGCCACCAAGCGTAACTGCGTGCAAGTGCTTTCATCCACACAATACCGGATGTCCCTCATGCAATACCCCAAAACAGTTTGTTGCAATTTGCCAGGGATTACGACTCGATCGCCCCATAAGATACAGCCTTTTGGGAAAACAGTTCGGTTTGGCGGGCTTTGAAAGGCGCCCATTCCGGTGCTATTTGGTCCATTGGCCACCCCGTTCAACCCAGCGTAGGATGTGTTGCAGAACTGGGTCACGTTTCGTTTCAAAGGCAATGTCTCTAGCCGTCAAGGGTGGTGCATGTAGAGCTTCGATCTGTAGTGTTGAGATGGTTGGGGCTGGATCTACAACAGAGTCTGGGAGCGGTGTTCTGCTCAATGCATCAGCGTGGAGAATTGATTTCCCGGCGATGTTGCAAGGTGTAGTTGTAGGCCGCCAAGAATTCAGACCAAGCGGGTCATTCTGGGGACAATATATATGGGGTTGGTTTATTACCCGCAATGATCCCCAGTAGCGGTTTATGATCAGTAATTATCGAACGCACGGCCATAAACATATTCATGAAATCTTTTAACTGCAGCCACAATAGCTAAAGCTTCTTTGTCCAGCTGACTATAATTTCTTTCAGCTTTAGCTAAGGTTCACGAAAAAAAGCGCGATGGGGCTTCCGTTCCATTTGGTAATACGTGGGCCAGAATTGCCCCGACCCCAAAAGGTGATGCGTCACACGTAATAGTGAGCGGAAGAGTCTCGTTGTACTGCATAAGTACAGAATCAGAAGTTAGCAATTTCTTTACTTGTTGGAAAGCACATTGTTCCCGTTGTCCCCAAACCCACGTTGCTTTTTTGTCTAATAGTCTATGCAATGGTTCTGCTACCGTTGCTTTGTGGGGTAAAAGACATTATAGAAATTGATAAGTCCAAGGAACGCCTGTAGGTCTGCCTTGTTCCTTGGAGTGGGGGCCTTTCTAATCGCCCTTAATTTGTCTTTGTGGGATGGATTCCTTGGCTGTCCAGGAGGTATCCCAAAAATTCTACTTTTTCGGTACATAATTGGCATTTATCTTTTTTAACTCTGAGGCCATGTTTTGGAATCTTCAGTAAAACCTCTCTGAGTCGTTTTTCTAGGATGTCTTTGTTAGGGGCGGCGATGAGTACATCGTCGAAATATGGTACGACCCCTCTGATGCCTTGTAACAACCTTTCCATTAAGCTCTGAAAGATCCCGGGGCCACGCTTACCCGAACTGGAGCCGGTTGCATTTAAATGCGCCCCTATGTGTTACGATCGTTTGCGCCTCGGCTGTGGTTGGATCTACAGGCAATTGTTGATACGCCTGGGCTAGATCTAGTTTGGCGAAAACTTTCCGCCGCCCAGGGAATGGAGCAAGTGTTGCACTACCGGCACTGGATATGCACTTTGTTGCAGTGCGTGGTTTAAGGTGGCCCGGTAGTCTCTGCAAATTCTTAGGGACCCATCAGGCTTGATAGGCGTCACTATCGGGGTTTCCCAACGGGCGTGGTCGGTGGGTTCCAGTACGCCCTGCGCTATTAGCTTATCGAGTTGTTCGTCGATTTTAGGCTTCAAGGCGACGGCACCCGCGCGGCTTAAGGCGGATGGGTGCTATCTCAGGGTTCAAGTTAAACGAGATCGGGGTCCCCTTGTACTTGCCTAGTCCGTTCGCGAAAGCGTCTTGGAATTCTTGCACGAGTGTTTCCTCCCAATCGCTGCTCTCGGCCCTGTGGACTCCGGCTACAGTGATTCCGAGCGATCTGAACCATTGAAGGCCTAAAAGGCTAGGCCTGTCGCGGTCCACAACAGTCAGTGGTAGTCGACGGTGCGGTCCTTGAATGAGACCTGGAATCTGCGGGACCCGACAACGGGAATTCTGTTACCCTGATAGTCTTTGAGTATAACCCTTTGAGGTTAAGGTCTTGGCGGCGAATCGTTGGAATGAGCTGTTGTAGCGTTTTCACGATACCATCGAGAGGGAAGATCCCGAGTCCACTTCCATCACACAAGGTTTGTTTTCGATGGCGCCCTTTACTCGGATTTTCCCGGCATCAAGGGATGTAGCGTGGCCTATGGTGATTGTTTGGTGGGTCTCTTCCCGCCGGGTTTCTTCGCGCCTGGTGGAAGTGGTGGACGGTTTGTTTCTGTAGGAGTGGTTTCCCCATTGGTGGTTCAATTTTTCTCGGTGTGTGCCGAAGAATCCTGAAGATTGGCATTCGGCCTGTCGGGGTTTGGATTTCTGTTTGCTTCTGCAAACCTGCGATGTGACCTCGTCTCCGCAATTGTGGCAGAGTGCGTCGAGGAATTTGCAGCCGGATCGTGGGTGATTGGCTCCACAGCCGGCACACGGTCGAAATGAGTGTTGTGTGGACTGGTCTCGCTCCGTTCGAAGTCGGTTGACCTCTTCCTCATCGCTGTCGGACGGGGACTCTAGGTCTTCGTGGTGAGTTGATACGGGTGTCTCTCTGAGCGGCGAGGTATCGGTGGCGGTTTACATAGCGGTGCGTTGGTGCGGCGCATTCGGCTGCCGCCGACTTCTTGGTCGCCTCCGCTGCCGCGGCTTCTTTAAGGGCATCGGTTAGCCATAATTTTGCTCTGGATCGTGCCGTCTTCTAGGCCCAGAACCAGGCGGTCCCGGAGGGCTTCTTCTAAGTCTGCGAATCCGCAGAGGCCTCCAAGGTTGCGGAGGTCCGCGATGTAATCGGCAAGGCTTTCGCCTTTCTGTTGGTCCCTCCGGTAATATTCGTGTCTTCTGACTAGGGTTGGCACGGTGGGCGCGTAGTGAGCCCGTAGTAAAGGCTCGAGGACGTCCCAGTCCATCTCTTTTACCTCTGCTGGCTTGGCAAGTGACTTTGCCATTTTTAACACGGTAGGCCCGCAGTGGGTTAGAAATATAGCTCTTTTTCCGGCTGTTGCATTTTTCAAATTGTTGGTCTCCAGAAACATCTGGAACCTATCCATGTACGACTCCCAGTCTTCGGTTTCTGGGTCGAATGGAGCGGGTGGTACGACACCGCTGGCCATGTTGCCGTTGATGGTGCGTGTTTGACCACGTGCTCTGTTGGTTGCTCTGTAGGTTAGTCAGCTCTTCGGTCTCCGTATCCCATCCTCGTCACCAGTGTTAAGTATGGAGAATAATGGAGACCAGACATCTGACCAGTGACTTCAACTCTTTAATAACAGTAAATAGAACATAACAGAGCAAGGCTATGGGCAGCAGTAACCCTTTATAGGGTTAGCTGCTACCTTATTAACCAATGAGATGTGCGACAAGTTCAAACTAATAACCAATAAGAATTGTCCAAATAGTGGCCAATCAGGGACTAGTTCTGGCCCAATCCCAAGTTGTTGTATAAGGACCAATCAAGTGTGCAGGTTTTCAAACCTTGATTTGCATTTAGGTTATTAACTTTTATTGATTCACAACAGACATGTTCCCATTTATCTGCAGTTGGAGACGTGGGCTTTGGGATGTCCTGAGAGAGGTTGCACCAAAGCTTTCCCATCGAGAAAACAGTGAACCTGCAGTATTTGAAGTATAGCAGTAGCAATAGCCCTTAGATTTATATACGGCTTCACAGTGTTTTACAGGCCCTCTCTAAGTGGTTTACAGAGTTGGCCTCTTGCCCCCAACAACCTCGGAAGGATGGAAGGCTGAGTTGACCTTGAGCAGGTCAGGATCAAACTGTTAAATTGCTGGCAGCCGGCAGTCAGCAGAAGTAGCCTGCAATATTGCATTCTAACCACTGCACCACCACAGCTTTCCAGTGGATAAAAAGATTTGATGCTTTATCATTTAACTGTAAATTTAAACGACTGAAGGCAAAAGGAGAAAGGGAACAGAGATGATGAGATGATTAGATGGTGTTGTTGATGCAATTAATTCCAGGAGACTTCTTCTTCTCTTTCTATTCTCCCCCTCCTCCCCCTCCTCCTCCTCCTCCTCCCTCCTCCTCCTCCTCCTCCTCCTCGCTGGATGGAAGCTGTTCCAAGTAAAGCTGCCTTCTGCAATTGACCGATGGCGAACTTGTCAATGCCAAAGATGGTGTTCAAGTGATGCTCCAGTTGTTTTGGGACTGCACCCAAGACACCTATTACTATTGGTACTACCCTTGCTTGCCTTTGCCACAGTCGTCCTATTTCTACTTGGAGGTCTTTGTATGGTGTTATATGCCACATCCACTATCCAGACTTTTTTGTCTTTCTTACCAACAATTGTTAAATTTAGTGTGTTATATTATTATTATATTATTATTGCTGTTGTTGTTATTGTTATTATTATACTTTTATTTATTAAATATAAAACTCAATGAACTGAACATTTAAAAATATATCACAAATATCATTGACTGGCTCCAATGGTTGATACGGGTTGCTGCCAGAATCCTAGGTATCAACTAAGTATTTTAATTATCTTAATTGCATTTAATTATCTTAAATTACTTTATTATTATTATTATTATTATTATTATTATTATTATTATTATTATTATTATTATTATTATTATTATTATTATTATTATTATTATTATTATCTCTTTTATTCATTAATCATGAAACTCAAGTCATCTGAACATCACAAATACCAATGGTTATATGGGTGGCTGCCAATGTCCTAGGTATCAACCAAGTATCTTCTTAAGATGTACGATGTTCTGGGTAGCACAGTTTTTTTGCAGTCCCGCTGGTGTTATTGCAGGAAGCTGCAATTTGTTGATGTGTTTTCTAAAATTCTTGGACAGGGTACCAAAGGCCCCGATGACAATGGGCATAATTGTTACATGTTTCATCCATAATCGTGTAGTTTCAATAGCCAGGTTGCGACTCTGGCGTCTCCTGGTACAGCGATATCAATAAATTGTACAATGATGATGATGATAATGATTAAACAGCAGCAGCAACAACAACACCTAGAAAATCTATACTGGATCCTGGAATTGCATTCTCATTACAAAGATCCCTCCTTCCAAATGCGATATTCTAAATATATAAAAAGGAGCAAGGCTGAATAATTTATTCTATCATGCCTGATGTTTGTAAAAAAATGTAGATGGGTTGTCTTATAGCTCTCCCCAGACTCATTTTTTCTTTTAACCAGACTTAAAACATTGTTCTTACAGAGAGGGCCTGACAACTTGATGGGAAATATATTGTTTTTGTAAATCTAGTCAAGTCAACACAGAACGGAAAACTCAAGAGCCAAAAGAAAAGAAAGGTACTGTAGGCATGTATTGATTGGCAGGTGGTATATATATATATATATATATATATATATATATACATACATATACATATACATATACATATACATATACATATACATATACATATACATATACATATACATATACATATACATATACATATACATATACATATATATATATATATATATATATATATATATATATATATATATACACACACACACAACACACACACACACACACAGAGTTGGTGTGTCTGCTCATTCAAGAAGATCACATGACTTCTAAGTAGCCCCTCTTGAACATAAGTTTCAACACCAGAGAACGTTTTGAATGGCACAGTTCATCCATGTGTATCTGACTTTGAAAAACATGCTATTTCCTGCCCCCACCCCAGGTTAAATTATATAACGTGGTTCTTCAAGTGTCCCAAAGGTGCTTCGGTTCTGAAACTGAAGAAGCTTCTTGGAGGAGAAGCAGTGGTCGGATCCTACCTTAGTCATTACCAGTTTGGTGGGTGATCACGCACCTAACGCATGCGCACCTAACAGGCCAATCAGCTAAGAGGATGAAGAAGCGAAAAGCTAGGCGCAACCCTCCCACCCTCCCATGCGCTTTTCGGTCTTTTATCCTCTCAGCTGATTGGAGGCTTTTTTTGAACTAGTGATTTTTACTACCAGTTTGGCTGAACTGGGTTGAACCGATAGCATACCACTACTGAGGAGAAGCGAAACATTTTCAAGGAAAAAATAAATAAAAATAAGACAGCCGAGTTGTTTTTTGAACTGCAGAACTTAGGGCAGGCTAATTCTGCCCACTGTGAGAAGTTAGATCCTGACCAGCTCAAGGTTGACTCAGCCTTCCACCTTTCTGAGGTGGGTAAAATGAGGGCCCAGATTGTTGTGGGCAAGAGGCTGACTCTGTAAACCACTCAGAACAGACTGTAAAGCACTGTGAAGTAGTATACAAGTCTAAGTACTATTACTTCCTTCCTTCCCTCCCTCCCTCTCCTTCCTCCCTCCCTCCTCCCTTCCCACTGTGGCACAGTGGTTAGAATGCAGTATTGCAGGCTAATTCTGCCGACTGCCAGCAGTTTAATCCTGACCAGCTCAAGGTTGACTCAGCCTTCCACCTTTCCGAGGTGCCTAAAATGAGGAGCCAGATTGCTGGGGGCAAGATGCCGACTCTGTAAACTGCTTAGAGAGGAGTGTAGAGCACTATGAAGCGGTCTATATAAGTTTAAGTGCTATTGCAGTTGTAAGAAACGAAAGGAAAATAAACCAAGAAAGCAGTTAGTCCAAGACCTAGCTAAGCAAGAATCTCAATAGATGTTGTTCTCCAAAATGTCCTATAGTAGCTTTCTGTGGTAGGAACATTTCTCAGTGGATGGGATCTTAGTCAGATTGCAACCAGTTTGGAACAACTGATACTACATTCACTTCTGCAAATTTTTATCCTCCATGCTCTGCAGAGAAGCATAGTTTTCCTAATATTATTTGTTCTACCTTGAGTTGGGCATAACATTACCATGTGGCCTTTACAGGACAGAGGGACAGTAGGGTACAGTTCAAAATATATCATCTCCTCTTGAGCTAATGCTGCAGACAATTGAAAATTTAATGACTTTTTTAAAGGTTAAGCTTTATATTTTTTGCTGCTGAGACAAGGTATACATAATTTATATCTTGTTTAAGAAACTGACGAAGGTGTTTTCCTGAGATAAGCGGGACTTACTTCTTATACCTGTTATTTATCTCACAGTGGAAGGTATGGGGTGCATGCGCTTTAAAAATAAGTTTATGAACATTACTTATGATGACATTCGCTAATATTTTAATGCTTTCTCTTTGCCTTGAGCTCAGACCGATGGGTTGCAGGCCAAATTGGAAGGTTTATGCAGTTTATTTGATGAGCAGTAAAGTGGTTCAGATAACCCAGGGCCCAAGCAACCTATTAGCATGGTTTTTAGATTTAAATTCTATTAAAGTATGAAGCATCATTTCCTGCTCAAGCATGCTAGGTGCTGCAAGAAACCAAGTATGGAAACATCTACACACAGGAAAACCTGCTTCATTGCTTATTGTCGGGTTGTTGTTGATGTTTTCCAGAAATTGGAGATATATACCAGGGATGGGCTTCTAATTTTTTTTAGCAAGGGACTCTCTGCCCTAATGACTGGCTGGGTGGGCATGGCTGGGTGGGCGTGGCTGGATTGTCATGTGGCTAGATGGTTATGGCTAGGTGGCCATGGCTAGGTGGTCATGTGACTGGGTGAGTGTGGCCAACTCAATGTCACTTCTTTTCCCTAATTACCTAAAAAAAGATATATGCCAAAAAGTTGTTTATTATTCCATGCACTTAACACTTAAATAAAAGACTCGGTGAAACCAGGTTTAATAGCAGTGGCTGTGAGAGGGATCTTGGAGTCTTAGTGGAGTTTCTGGTGAGTTACATAATTCTTATTATTTGGGAATTAATCCCCTCTGAGACTAGTGTCCATGTTATCTGATTTTCTCAAAGGCTCTCCCTCCCTCACAAACCTGGAGTGGATTGTTTATCTAGCTTGCAACATTTTTAGAAGGTGTGAAATGCTCTTGGCTGAACGCCCAGAAGTTCAATTAAGCCTATTAAGAGCTTTCCCTTGCTGCTTGTCTTTCTGAGGTTATTGGGGGCTCTCTGAGCCCCACAGAGTCTTAGCTAGGAGCTCTCCCGAGCCCCTGTGAGCCCCAGCAGCCCACCCCTGATATATACTGAAATCTAATGATGGGAAAGAACTCATTTAACATATCTCTGATCAGTCAAATGCTCTGTTTGGCAAAGTAGAGAGAACTTTCAACTGGAACCAGTCTGAATTTTGCCCCAAACCTGTTTGAATTTTCATCCTTCCAATTCCACTCAATCCAACAACCACTGAGTTTTCAACGCTTTTGTGTATCTAATGTTTACTTCAAGAAGCAACCTCACAGCATTATTTACAAACATTCATATTCACTTCCTCAAGCAGGAAACCATAACACCTCCACAAGGATTCCTTGTGCATTTGTCCATAACTATGTCCAACAGTCGGGGGACATCGTACATCCTGTCTTACTTGGTGTTAAACCATTTCCTAAGCATAACATTTAATTTTGTATGCTTTTCTTCCATCATATAATGGCCTCACTGCATTCAGCAACAACCTTCAACTACATATTTGCAGAAAAAAAGGTATGTTGCTCAAACTTTAGCAAATGTCACTTTATTGGGCATTTTCTCTACGTCAGAGGTCTCATTCTCGCGGCCCGCTGGCCAATTGCGGCCCGCAGGACGATATCCTGTGGCCCCCACCGTGATATGAAAGTATAATATTAGTGCGTTCTCCATGCGTCGCTAGCTGGCTAAACACTTCTATGTGCGGCCCAGCCTCACCCAGACTCTGCCTCCAGCAGGTAAATTGTGTTTGAGACCCCTGCTCTACGTCAAACAAACAAACAAGGCCAATAAAGTATTGTTGGAAGAAACATCTTCAGTTCCAAGCTGGGAGGAAGGCACTGGAAATAAAATGGAAGCTGGAGGTTGATTGGAAAGAGGGTCCATTTATTGATGAAGCAGAACCACCGGTTCAGGGTTTGCCATACCTGGGGGAGGGGAGATGGGTATTACTATTTAGTAATATTTTTAGTAATATTTTCTAATACAAAACCATTATTACCTTCATTTGGCATGACAAGTCCCTTCCCTTCCCCTTCCCCTTCCCTTCTTCCCCTTCCCCTTCCCTTCCCTTCCCTTCCTTTCCTTTCCTTCTTCCTTTCCTTTCCTTTCCTTTCCTTTCCTTTCCTTTCCTTTCCTTTCCTTTCCTTTCCTTTCCTTTCCTTTCCTTCCCTTCCTTTCCTTTTTTCCTTCTTTCCTTTCCTTTCCTTTCCTTTCCTTTCCTTTCCTTTCCTGTTCTTTCCTCCTTTCTTTCCTTTCCTTTCCTTTCCTTTCCTTTCCTTTCCTTCCTTTCCTTCTTTCCTTCTTTCCTTTCTTTCCTTTCCTTTCCTTTCCTTCCTTTCCTTTCCTTTTCCCTTTTTTCCTTTCCCCTTTCCTTTCCTTTCCTTTCCTTCCTTCCCTTCCCCTTCCCTTCTTCCTTCCCTTCCCTTCCCTTCCTTTCCTTCCCCTTTCCTTTCCTTCCTTCCCTTCCCTTCCCTTCCCTTCCCTTTCCTTCTGCCTCCTTTCCTTTCCTTTCCTGCTTATGCAATCACTCTGCTGGTGGTGCAGCTTTCAGTAATGTTTAAAAAATTCCAAATATCTGAAATGTGAATTTGATGGCATTATGGCATTTCTTGAACCCCTAAAGTGCTTTAGGCAGGTCTAAAAATATGTAGCATTGTGAAGGAGGCTATTTTTGTTAAATGGCAGAACGATGAAACTGGAAAATAACAGCTCTTTACATTTGATTCCCAATGGAAAAAATCTAAAAATTTCAGAAATATTTCCAGTTGCCTTAATGTTATCAATATTAATTAGAAGTAGAAAAAAATGAATGGGTGTAATTAAGTGATTGATAAAGGAACTAGACCCGAAAAGTTGTGGCTTCTTTGATAGATTTCTATCCTGTCCATTTGATATATCCTTGTTGTTCTGTACAGTCATTAACATACTCGTAAACGCCGCGTGGCGATTGGTCAAGACGCGCGGCGATCTGATTGGCTGAGCGAGCCGTACTGATTGGCCTGCTGCGAATCTCCCGCGATTGGTGGAAACTAATCGCGGGAGATTCAAAGTGTTGTCATTGGCCGCAGCCGCCACGGCCAAAAAATAAAAGCCGCCACTTTTCCCTTTTCGACCCGAGCCGATCTCGGAGACCTAATACCTAATAAATGAGCTGAACCAAGTCACTGGCTCCGAGTCTCATTCCTTGCGACGGACATGACACTTGTCTTTATTATTTCTCAGCAACTGAAGGTAATGAATATTATATACCTAGGCATGGAAAACATATTTGAATTAATTAAAAAAAACAATAACCATAAAGTCTTTTGAGCTCTCATCCTGGAGTTTGGAGCAAAACCAAACTAAAGAAAGAGAAAAAAATATGGCTCTCTCCATTTTACATTCTTCGTTCAGTTTCATGCTGATTTCTCTATCTCTGTGGGCTTCTTACCAGGAACATTTGAGTAGAATTGCAGCCTCATTGCTATATGGATCCAGATCCAAGAAAATTCAAGGTTATGTATTATTTTGTGTAAAAGAATTACTCCACAATTGCTACATGGAATTTTAAAAGGCTTCAACAGGATCTGAATTTGGAAAGAAAGACAAAAAAGAGAGTTAGAAACAGCAGTATCTTTTTCTAGAGCAAGGCTCAATAAAGAGATGTTTTGGTTAGGGGAAATGAGAAGCCGATGTGAATTGCTGAAACAGGAAACAAGTTTTTGCAGCTCTGTGGGGGTTGCAGCTTCTTTTCGACGTGTAAAACTACACTTTGATGCCAATAACAGGAAAGGCCAAGAGCCTTTGAAAAATCATCCTCGCTTGTCAGCATGAAGTGCCTCATTCTTGGAGAATGATTTCATGCAAGAGTGGCAAATATATGTAGGTCGGGTATTAGATGAGGGTGAAGAGTTGTTCTCTGAGCTTGTGAGTCAGTTTCCAAATGTGTCCTTACCAGGCTAAGTGACATTCTTCAGTGGCATTTAGGTGTTATGCCCCCTGTTGTAGCCTGAATCTGCGAAGGAAGATGAGCTGGAGCTGAAGCCAATGGAAATCGAGGGGGCATCTCATATCAAACGATCTAAGTGCCAGAACTCACTGCAACAGCATTGCCAAAAAGGCATTAAGAGTTGTAAATCTAATCTTATGAAGCTTCTCCTCTGGTAATATTAAATTGCCAACTAGGGCATACAAAACCTTTGCTAGAGTCAAATACAGCTCATCTGTCTGGAATCTGCACTGTATATTGGACATTAATACAATTGAGTGAGTCCAGAAGTATTTCACAAGAAGAGTACTACACTCCTCTGTTCACAACAGAACGCCCTATACCACCAGGCTTAAAATTTTGGGCTTGGACAACCTTGAACTATGCTACCTACAGTTGAACTTAAGTGTAGTACACAGAATTATCTGCTAGGATATCCTACCAGTCAATGACGACTTCAGTTTCAACTGCAACAATGCAAAAGCACACAACAGATACAAACTCAATGTAAACCGCTCCGAACTTGATTGCAGAAAGTACGACTTCAGCAACAGAGTGGCCAATGCCTGGAATGCACTACCTGATTCTGTTGTTCCATCCTCTAACCCCCACTCCTTTAATCTTAAATTATCCACTATTGACCTCACCCCATTCCTAAGAGGTCTGTAAGGGGCATGCATAAGTGCGCCATCGTACCTACCATCCCTGTCCTATTGTCCCCATTTATTCGTACCTATTTCCTGTATTCTTACCCATGTTTATACTTATTCCTATTGTCTTGTAAGTGATTGACAAATCAAATAAATAAAAAATAAAAGAAGGAAGGAAAGAAGGAAGGAAGGAAGGGGGAAGGAAGGAGAACAGGGAAAGGGAAGGAAGGAAGGAAGGAAGGAAGGAAGGAAGGAAGGAAGGAAGGAAGGAAGGAAGGAAGGAAGGAAGGAAGGAAAGAAAGAAGGAAAGAAGGAGAGAAAAGAATGGAGGGAGGAGAGAAAGGAAGGGAGAGAATATGCATTCCTAAGAGGTCTGTAAGGGGCGTGCATAAGTGTACCATCGTGCCTCCCGTCCCTGTCCTATTGTCCCCATTTATTCATACCTATTTCCTGTATTCTTACTCATGTTTATACTTATTCCTATTGTCTTGTAAGTGATTGACAAATCAAATAAATCAAATAAATAAAAAATAAAAGAAGGAAGGAAAGAAGGAAGGAAGGGGGAAGGAAGGAGAACAGGGAAAGGGAAGGGAGGGAGGAAGGAAAGAAGGAGAGAAGGAGAGAAAAGAATGGAGGGAGGAGAGAAAGGAAGGGAGAGAATATGCATTCCTAAGAGTCTATAAGGGGGCGTGCATAAATGCACCATCGTGACTACCGTCCCTGTCCTATTGTCCCCATTTATTCATACCTATTTCCTGTATTCTTACTCATGTTTATACTTACTCCTGTTATCTTGTAAGTGATTGACAAATCACATAAGTAAATAAAGCTTCATTGGCTTCAGAGGAATGTGGGGAGGAGCAGGCCGAGGCAGCCCAGGGCTCCTCAGGATTAGGATGGCTTGTTATACCTGTTTTTACTTATATGTTTATATGTTATGTTCACACCTATATGTGTTTTCTCATACATGCTAGACAAAGAAATAAAAATAAATAAATAAACAACAACCCTGTGAGCCCAGTTGGGTTGAGAAGAGAGAAACGGATAAACCAGTTGGCTTTCATGTCTAAAGCAGCCCATTGGATCCGAGAGCAGAAGGGGGATTCACTTGCATCAACTTTTCAGTGGTTAAATGACCCCACTTCTGTTTTATTTTTTTCTTCTGGGGGAAAAAAAAAATACACAGTATGACTAAAGTAGAAGAAATATCCTTCAGCAACAGCTTTTTCCTTAGGGTTTCCTGGAGGCAGGAAATGTGAGTGACAGCTCCAAGGACCTGGTGGAAAAAAACAATGCACATGAGCCCCTTTTCAACAGGCCTAAGACAGGGAAACAGTCTTTAAAATACATCCTTTATCTTTTACTGTAAGTGAAGCCACCCATTACAGATTGTGTTTTATTTTGTGTTAGAAATTGTATTTCATTTTATTTTAGAGATTGTATTTCTCAGTCCTCCAGGTCATGGTTGTCCCAAAGATGCTTTCTCAGGAGGCAACTGGACTTTCTTTTGAAGACATTTCATTTCTCATCCAAGAAGCTTCTTCAGCTCTGACCGGATGGTGGGGAATGGAAGGATTTATATTCCTTGCAGACAGCTGGTCATTTGTGTCCTTTTAGAGGGTCACTGAAGCACCTGGAGAGGTTTATCTGTGTCCTCAGAGTCACCTGAGTATTGCTCCTGGTTCCTGTAGTCTGCAATCTCTCTGGAAATCCATTTCCTACTTCTACACCATTTGAAGGGTCCCAAACTGTATACCTAAAAATCTGTAGAGATTCTCAGTCATACAATTTGGGATGGACACCCTTGGAATGGTGTGGGAGTGGGAGTGGATTTCCAGAGGGGGGAAAAATTGCAGACTACAGGAACCAGGAGCCCTACTCAGGTGACCCTGAGGACACAGACAAACCTCCAAGTGGTCTCAACGACCCTTTAAAAGGATGCAAATGACCAGCTGTCTGCAAGGAATATGAATCCTTCAGTTCCCCACCATCCAGTCAGAGCTGAAGAAGCTCTTTGGATGAGAAGTGAAATGTCTTCAAAAAAAAAAAAAAAACAAAGTCCAGTTCCCTCCTGAAAAAAAGCACCTTTGGGACTTTCCTGCAAATATTATCCTTAATTGTATACAAATATCCACATTACCATTTCTATAATTTCTAGTGGTTCTTAGTGATAGACTAATTTATTACTGAAAATAAACTGATTGGAGATGTATCTGCATATAAAAAATTTCCTATTTTGGCAGGAAATCATTTTTCCTCCATTTTGTAATAATGTTCATAATGTTTTCATAATGTTCGAGTATTTTTTTAACTTTATTCCGTCTTCGTACCAAATACCCTTTTAGTTTCTCATACTTTTCAGGCAGAGATCAAACAAATAAATGAAATAAAAGATTAATCAAATCCCTATGTAAAAATAATAGCCTATTAATCTATTTATCTGGTATTGATCACCGCGAACAATACTAAAGCTGAAACTGTCTTTAACATGTATGAGTTTTACATAAGAATTTCTCTTTTAAGTAAGTAAACAATATGTAAGAAGTACAATTTTAATCTATTTTTAAAATTCCATGCTTTCTGCCACCCATAGAAACAAGAAACAATCACCACTTCAATAATTGTACAAAAAGCTTTAAGAAAGGAATCAAACTTTGATGATGATGAGGATTCAAAATTGGTTCCCCTTAGCAGTTTGGAGGAATATTGTTAGTCACAAAGAAGCAGGTAAATTTACTGCAGGAACACGTAATTGAGAACAGTATAATTGAGAACAGCCTTCAACTTCCTAAGTGCAAAATGTACTCAGAGCTTTTAAAAATATTCCCAAAGCAACATTTTGATGCATTTTCAGGGGTACCATTAGAGAGATTGAAGCTAGGCAAAGATTTAATTCCCCATAAGGGAATTACTCTTCTAATTCTACTCTTTCAAAATTTTGCTATTCTAATCTGTCGTAATTTAAGAATGGAATAATACAGTGGTTCTCAACGTTTCCTTCACCACTGACTTCCTTTAAATCATAAGATTTCTTCAAGCTTTCGCAGAGTCCTAATGGACAACCAGTTAAATATGAGCCAGCAGTGTGCTGCAGCAGCCAAAAAAGCTAATGCAGTCCTAAATTGCATTAACAGAAGGATACAATCAAGATCAAGTGAGGTACTAATACCACTCTATAAAGCCTTAGTAAGACCACACCTAGAGTAGTGCATCCAGTTTTGGTCACCACATTGTAAAAAAGATATTGAGGCTCTAGAAAAAGGTCAGAGAAGAGCAAGCAGGATGATTAGGGGACTGGAGACTAAGACATATGAAGAACGGTTACAGGAACTGGGCCTGGCTAGTCTAGTGAAGAGAAGGACCAGGGGAGACATGATAGCAGTCTTCCAATATTTGAGGGGCTGCCACAGAGAGGAAGGGGTCAATCTATTTTCTAAAGCACCTGTAGGCCAGACAAGGAATAATGGATGGAACTGAACAAGGAGAAATTTAATCTGGAAATAAGGAGAAACTTTCAGACAGTGAGAACCATCAACCAATGGAACAGCTTGCCCTCAGAAGTTGTGGGAGCGCCATCACTTGAAACTTTCAAGAAGAGATTGGACTGCCGTTTGTCAGAAATGGTGTAGGGTCTCCTGCTTGGGTGGCGGGTTGGACTAAATGACCTATAAGGTCCTTTCCAACTCTGATTATCTGTTATCTGTTATCAGACCCCTTGTGATGACACTGAGCCCCTCAGCAGTCTGCAGACCACAGGTTGAGACCAACTAGAATAAAATCTTCTTATTTATATAGTATAGGTGGTACCTGGCTCAATAGTAGTAACTGGGAAAGGGATCTTGGAGTCCTAGTGGAGAACCATTTTAATATGAGCTAGCAGTGTGCCACAGCTGCCAAAAAGCCAACACAGTTCTAGGCTGCATTAACAGATGGATAAAATCAAGATCACGTGAAGTGTAAATATCACTTTATAATGCCTTAGTAAGACCCCCCTGGGAATACTGCATCCAGTTTTGGTTGCCACGATGTAAAAAAGATGTTGAGACTCTAGAAAGAGTGCAGAGAAGAGCAACAAAGATGACTAAGGAGCTGTTTTTTAAATCAAAGATGATTTTTAAAAGATGTCCATTTTCTGGTATCATCGACATAATAGAGTTGACTCTAACTTTGCTCTCCCAGGTTGATCACTGGATCCCCCTGGATAGAAAGAATTAAATGGTTTCCTGCTCCAGGGAAAAGTGGCTTGAGCAATAAGTTTTCTTGAACTGTAGTTTGTTTTGCATGCTATGCTTTGTCGTTCCTCCATTCTGACTTTATTTTTTTGCCTTCTTATAGATTTCTCAACTTTGTCATCCTTCAGGTAATGGCTCAGATCAGGGTTAGAGATATTTGTACCTGAGTCCTATTATATATTCTTCTCCTCCTCCTCCTCCTCCTCCTCCTCCTCCTCCTCCTCCTCCTCCTCCTCCTCCTCCTCCTCCTCCTCCTCCTCCTCCTCCTCCTCCTCCTCCTCCTCCTCCTCTAACCTTCTAGCACTGATGATGTTACCTAGTTGGGTAATGAAACATCTTCAAGAAAGACACCAAGCCACCAAGGACCTCACAACAATCCTCCTCCTCCTCTTCCTCCTCCTCTAACTCCTCTCCCTTCTAACACTGATGATGTTACCTAGTTGGGTAATGAAACATCTTTAAGAAAGCCACCAAGCCACCAAGGAGCTCACAATCCTCCTCCTCCTCCAACCCCTGTCCCTTCTAGCACTGATGATGTTACCTCGTTTGGATAATGAAACATCTGCAAGAAAGCCACCAAGGACCTCAAGTCCTCCTCCTCCTCTTCTCTCTCTCTCTCTCTCTCACACACACACACACACGATCAAGTATTGAAAGCCATCCTCAAAGCCAACCCACTTTGCCTCCAGGATAATCACTGGGCAGGACAAACAGAGGGAAATTATGGGCCAATGGTCTTCCAAATAGAACACAGAAATATTATTTGGCAAACTTGGCTAGGGTAGCTTTCAAAAATCAAGTTCCTGGACAGAAGTTCAAACCAGAAACCACGAGGAAAAGAAAACACTTGGAAAACCAGAAGCAGATACTGAATATAATCTTAAAAAACTGTAGTGAAGAAGAATAAATTGAAGATGAAACTCAAAGACTTTGGCCACCTCATTAGAAGGAAGGACTCACTGGAGAAGAGCCTAATGTTGGGAAAGATTGAGGATAAAAGAAGAAGAAGGGGAAAACAAAGAATGAAGTGGCTGGATAAAGTCACTGAAGCAGTAGGCGTGAGCTTAAATGGACTCCGGAAAATGGTAGAGGACAGGAAGGCCTGGGGTCGCAATGGGTCAGACACAACTTCACAATTAACAACAACAACAAAATGTTTTGGTGCTGAGAAAAGAAACTTTCTGGAGGAAGGTAAAGGAAGAAGATATTTCAGACGAGAGAAGTGAGCTGAATATTTTTAAAAAATCCAGTGTTTTGACTGGCAGTTCATTTCTTTCCAATGATGCTAATAAGCAATAAACAGTCTCGCCATCTATGCTGACATAATGCCTTTCCCCAGACATTATTTTAATATTTAACCAAGTGGCCTTTAGAACATTTAAGATACAACCGAATAGTATGGATGTAGAAATACCTTATTGGTGCTGGTAAGAGAAGTAAAAATACAATTTGGATGCTGTTCTCGTCCTTGATGGCTGCAGTTAATTTGACCTATTTGTTTTGTGGTGGGGTCTCCGCTTTCCCTGCTCTTCCAACCTTGCCTTTCATTTGATCTGAGTCAAAGCAAAGACCGTTTCCTTGTGCAGTGATTTCCATCCTGGGATCCTTACAATTCACTCTTCAATCTTGTAATGTGTAGGAGCTTAGTGTAATAAATGAGGCCATTTAGCAATCTGAAAGAATCCCGGGGTGACAACTGATTGCCTTTCATTACCTGGTTTTATTCCGGTGTAGGTTTTTTCTGCACTGCTTTTGTGAATTCCTCTCAAGCACATTTGAAACAGTTTCATCTAGATTAAATGCCTTTTGGCCTATGTTGCCAGCACAGGTGATGTGCAAGATGCAAATGGCTGCTGATTAGGTTTAGGAACACAAACTGGGCTGTTGGCCCTGCTAGTTATCAGGAACACAATGCCAGCCTTCCAAAGCTGACACACAAAAGTTCTGGGTGGGAAGTTCAGACTGATCAAAGTACTGTGTCGTGGGGAACTTTACTTTGCCAATTGTAAAGATGAAGTTATTAAGGGCTGAAATGAAGAACGGATGTTGAAATTTCAAAACTGTTGTGTCTAAGGTAAAGGTAAAGGTTCCCCTCGCACATACGTGCTCATTGTTTCCAACTCCGTTTCAAAGCCGAAGAGCCAGCGCTGTCCGAAGACGTCTCCATGGTCAGGTGGGTGGCATGACTAAATGCCGAAGGCACAGGGAACGTTGTTACCTTCCCACCAAAGTGGTCCCCATTTTTCTACTTGCATTTTTTACGTGCTTTCGAACTGCTAGGTTGGCAGAAGTGGGGACAAGTAACGGGAGCTCACTCCGTCATGCGGCGCTAGGGATTGAACCGCCCACCTGCCAACCTTTCTGATCGACAAGATATAAAAGTTACCTGGTTCTAAATGTTAATAAAACAAAGGAGATCATTGTAGATTTTAGAAAGAGCCGGCATAGTCATACTCCACTCAGTATCAAGGATGCAGCTGTAGAGATGGTCAACAGTATTAAGTATCTGGAAATGCAGATAACTATCTGAATGGGTCTCTCCATACATCTCCTTAGTGAAGCGTGCAAACCAGTGTCTGCATTTCCTGCAACGGATAAGAAGAGCACATCTTCTGTCCTGGCCACTTTTTTTTTTTTTTTTTTTACAGAGGCATGATTGAGAGCATTTTAACAAACTGCATCACTGTTTGGTTTTGTGACAGCAGGGCCTCAGATAGAAAGGCCATATAGAGAGTGGTGAGGACAGCAGAGAATATTCTAGGAAGCTCGCTTCCCGTTATTCAGGATTCTGTTTATAAATGCTGTGTGCTTAGAGCTTGAAGCATTGTTAGAGACCCCACAAACCCACTTCATGGACTGTTTCTGTTGCTCCCTTCTGGAAGGAGGTTTTGAAGTATTTCTAGCAGGACTACCAGATTCTGGAACAGCTTCGTTTCCTAGGCCATCTGTCTGGCAAACTTGCAAGATTCGTTTTTCTCACTGTGTACATGTATGCACCAAAAACTAGACTATTATTTCTCTATGTCATATAATATATGTGGGTATATTCATAATTTTACTTTATTATTTTATTTTATTTATTTATTTTGTCATGTTTATGTAGTGTATATTGGAGGTGGTGACCCTTTGATAACTGTATGCAATGAAATTCCATTTTAATCAGTGGTGGGATTCAATTTTTTTTTTTTACTACCGGTTCGATGGGTGTGGCTTGGTTGGCGTGGCAGGGGAAGGATACTGTAAAATCTCCAGTCAGAGGTGGTATTTGCCGGTTCTCTGAACTACTCAAAATTTCCTCTACCGGTTCTCTAGAACTGGTCAGAACCTGCTGAATACTATCTCTGATTTTAATGCATGCTGATTAGCATACATTTAAAGTGACAATAAAGTTATTCTCAGTCTAAGTCTATTCTAAATCTGAGTCTAAGTTGGCGTACTTTCTTGACCTTATTGGAGCATGTGTCTACGGAGATTCTCAGCCATCCAGGTCATGGTTGTCCCAAAGCTATTTTTCAAAAGGTAAACTGGACTTTCTTGAAAAAAAAAAAGAAAGTCCTGTCGCCTTTTGAAAAGCAGAATAACAGAATTGGAAGGGACCTTAGAAATATTCTAGTCCCACCCTTGCTCAAACGGAAGATCCTATACCATTTCAGACGAATGGTTGTCCAGTCTCTTAAAAAGCCTTCACAACCTTTGGAAGCAAGTTGTTCCACTGGTTAATTGTTCTCACTGTTAAGAAATTTCTCCTTAGTTCTCTTGACTAGTCTCCATCTCTTGCTTCTTGTCCTACCTTCGAGTGCTTTGGAGAATAGCTTGACTCCCTCTTCTTCATGGCAGTCCCTGAGATATTGGAACACTGCTACCAGGTCACCCCCTAGTCTTTCTTTTCACTAGACTAGACATCCCCAATTCCTGCAACTGGTCTTCATACGTTTTAGCCTGCAGCACCCTAAACAACTTTGTTGTTCTTTTCTGTACTCTTTCCAGAGTCGCAACATATTTTTATATATATATCACAGCAACCAAAACACACTTGAAACTTGTACTATGATGAAGACCACCATGAATTTTGAGTTGTAGGGAGAGAAATTTGATCTCCCAAAGCAAATCCAGGGAGCAACCTCATTTTATTGTTCCCTGTTTTGCTCCATTTGTTTAAATCTGGCTTGTTGGACAATTTCAAGAAAGCTACCACACGAGAACAAACAAAATTGCTTACCCTGGCTAAGGAAAGTACGTGAAGTGGTAACTTATTTGAGAACAACGCTCTCAAGGGGGGTGAATTTGCTCTCTACCGTCAGCCGCGCTAATGGCATGAATGAAGAAATGCTTTGTTGGTGATAGGGGGCTATTACACTGAACCTGTACTTGAAAAAGATTCAGCCAGACAGCAGTCAAGCATCAGTGCTTTTGATCCTGTGCTGTGGAAGGCAGCAAAAGCTGCTTACTTACAGCTCCGAAGCTCACCCAAGCAGAGAAGAGGAGAAACACACAAAGGCAGGGAGTAGATTGCAGCTGAAATTTCCGATAAAATAAAATAATTTTGGGGGGTGTACATGAATCTATGAGCGGATGAACCTTGTCAGGGGGTAATGCCACAGATCAGACATCAGCCTACCAATACCAGTTCTTGTACTCCACGCTCTGAAGGTGTCCTATTTATTCAGTCTGCACATCAGGACAATTAGATACAAGAACAGTATTTCCCCGAATGCCATTACTCTGCTAAATAAATAATTTCCTCAACACCGTCAAACTATTTACTAAGTCGGCATTACCATTACCATTAATCTTCCCATCCTTCCTTTCACCCATCTCCTCCCACTTGTGATTGTATACTTTGTTGCTTGCATTCTTATGCTTTTTATTAACTGTTTCCTATTATGATTTGATTGCTTATTGTACCCTATGACTATATTCTATTTCCTATATACCCTATGACTATATAACCCTATGAATATTATTAAGTGTTGTACCTTATGATTCTTGAAGAATATATCTTTTCTTTTATACACTGAGAGCATATGCACCAAGACAAATTCCTTGTGTGTCCAATCACACTTGGCCAATAAAAAAATTCTCTTCTCTTCTCTTCTCTTCTCTTCTCTTCTCTTCTCTTCTCTTCTCTTCTCTTCTCTTCTCTTCTCCTTCCCTTCCCTTCCCTTCCCTTCCCTTCCATTCCCTTCCCTTCCCTTCTATTCTATTCTATTCTTCATCCCATTATTCTATTCTATTCTATTCTATTCTATTCTATTCTATTCTATTCTATTCTATTCTATTCTATTCTATTCTATTCTATTCTATTCTATTCTATTCTATTCTACCCTTATTCTATTCTATTCTATTCTATTCTACTCTACTCTACTCTACTCTACTCTACTCTACTCTACTCTACTCTACTCTATTCTATTCTACATCCCATTATTCTATTCTATTCTATTCTATTCTATTCTATTCTATTCTATTCTATTCTATTCTATTCTATTCTATTCTATTCTATTCTATTCTATTCTATTCTATTCATTCTTTCTTTAATTTATTTATTTATTTATTAGAATTTGTTAAACAAAAATGAGAACAAGAATAGAAAAAAATAAAAAAAACAATGACAGGGATGATAGGCATGTTAGTGCACTTATGCACGCCCCTCCTCTACTTACCACTTAAGCATGATGTGAGGTCCATGGAAGTCCATTTTGTGATGAAACTGAAAATTTGTAGCTGAAACCATGAAATCGGGTAGAGCATTCCAGACTTTGACAGCTCTACTACAGAAATCACATTTTTTTTGGCAGTCAGGTTTAGAACAATTTTGCATTGAGTTTAAAGCAATTGCACGCATATTAATGTGATTAAAACAAACAAAAAGTCATTTACAGGTAAAACATTACTACGTATAATTTTGTATGCAATACTAAGGTCTGACTGCAAGTGACACAGTTTTAAGTTATCCAAACTGAGAATTTTGAGTCTAGTAGCACGGGGAATTCTATGGTGTACAGAAGTGTGAAAAACTTTTCTTGTTTAATACTTCTGAACCTGCTCTATTGTACCAATATCAATGGTACAATTGATATTGATTCAGTGGAGACAAACTTCCACATTTACTTAGGAGCCAGTCAACTATTTTCTACCTCCACAGCAGAGTTTTCTTCCAAAATAAACCTGTTGAGTTTTATAAAGGAAATTAGAGAAAAGTAAAGTCCTACACTTAGGCAAGAAAAACCAAAATGACACATACAGACTGGGTGAAACCAGTCTCAATAGCAGTAACTGTGAGAGGGATCTCGGAGTCTTAGTGGACAACCAGCTAAATAGGAGCCAGCCGTGTGCAGTAGCAGCAGCCAAAAAAGCCAACACAATCCTAAATTGCATTAACAGAGGAATACAATCAAGATCAAGTGAGGTACTAATACTACTCTATAAAGCCTTAGTAAGACCACACCTAGAGTACTGCATCCAGTTTTGGTCACCACACTATAATACAGATGCTGAGATTCTAGAAAAAGTACAGAGAATAGCAACCAGGATGATGAGGGGGCTGGAGACTAAAACATATGATGAACAGTTGCAGGAACTGGGCCTGGCTAGTCTAGAGAAGAGAAGGACCAGGGGAGACAGGATAGCAGTCTTCCAATATTTGAGAGGCTGTCCCAGAGAAGAGGGGGTCAACCTATATTCCAAAGCACCTGAAGGCAGGACAAGAAGCAACAGATGGAAACTTATCAAGGAGAGAAGCAACCTAGAACTAAGGAGAAATTTTCTGACAGTTAGAACAATTAACCAGTGCAATAACTTGCCTCCAGAAGCTGTGAACGCTCTAACGCTGGAAGTTTTTAAGAAGAGATTGGACAATCATTTGTCTGAAAAGGTATAGGGTTTCCTGCCTAAGCAAGAGGTTGGACTAGAAGACTTCCAAGATCCCTTCCAACTCTGTTATTCTCTTCTTCTGGTCTCCAGACGCTTCTAAAAACAAATGTATCCAAGGAACTGGCAGGAATTGCCAGGAGAAGCAAGAAAGTGAAGAGGATCTAAGGATCTTGAATGCACAGATCTGGGACCAGACGCAACCATAAGCATGAAAAATGGGATCCTTAGAGATGTTAAGAAAACAGAGATGGAAATTAGGGAAGTCAAAGCAGTACCGAGTCAGTTAGAAAAAAAAGAAGAAGAAATGAATTGGGATCTTCTAGATAACAGAGGGTCTATTCCAAAGAGTAAAGAGGCGAGGAAAAGAAATTTAGATGAGTTTAGGAGGGATATAGAAAACTCTATATCCCTCCACAGATGCACGCAGCCAGAAGGGAAGAATTAGAAGAGTAAAAGTAGCTTAAAGGCATTGGCTGGGGAGAAAGGGGAAAGGAAATTATTAGCCTATTTAAGAGACAGCCTAAGGAAATACAGAAAGTAAGAGGCGACATTTCAAGTTAAGGGAGAGAGGAGTCTACTCAAGAGTAAGTAAGAGCTATAAAAGAAAAAAAAGCATGAATTTCTTTGCAGTTAAGGGAGGAGAAGATAAGCTCAGGATACATATGGATTTAGGAGTTCAAGCGAACCGGTACTGAACCAGTAGCTAATTTTATGGCTGGTTCTCTGCCTGGTTGCTGGGTGGGTGTGGCCTAGTCGACCTCTAGCACCATGATGGCAGGGGGCATTTTTGCCCACCCTGGGCTCCAGAGGCTCTTCTCAAGCCTCCCGGGGGTCGAAAATGGCCTCCCTGTGTTGTGAACTAAAGAAATATATTAATAAAGATTCATTTGCCTAGCAGGATCGTAATCCTGCACGTCCTATTGGCCCATATAATGGCAAGTTACGATTGGTTCATTCCGAGCAATCTGACTGGCTGTTGGCGGAGCCATGCCAAGATTCAAACGCTATAACAATATCCATTGGTTATCCGGATAGCAGCTTACGCTATAAAGGGTGACTGCTAGCCGGGTTTTTTCTGTCTCTGTTATGCTTGTGAATAAAGAGCTGAAGTTCAAGGTTGACAGTCTGGTCTCCGTTCATTATACCCATGCCTCAAACTTAACACCCTGGGCTCCAGAGGCTCTCTGGAAGCTGGAAACGGGTCCATTTCTGAACTTCTGGGAGGCCTGTTTTTTATTCCCCCCCCCAAGCCCTGCACTTACCTGCATCCAAAACAGGCCACGTGGGGACTCCTGGGAGGGGAGGGGCAGGATGGGCAGGGTGAGGCCAGCCAGGAGTGGGATTTGGGGGTTCTTTGAACTGCACAGAATCTTAGCTTAGGAACTCTCCCAAACCCCTGTGAACCCCCAAGAGCCCATCCCTGCTTCTAATTCAATTGGTTACTGAAATACCAATAGAACCAAGGACAACTATGTCTAGTCTGAAAAAGAAAAAACCTGGATGGCCAGCTTCTCTTTGACAGCTAAGAGAAACATAAAATCTCAAAGCAGGTCAGCTACGATAGCTAGAAAAACAGAAAACCCAGCAAATTTATTGGGATATTTTTTTTTTTTTTGTCACTGGGTGCAAATTCACCCGGTCAGCCCTCAGATGAAAACTGGCATGCCACCAAAACAGTAAATGCATTTTTTGCAAGATGTAAGGGAGACACAAAGAACTACTTATCAGCAAACTAGCTCCGTGATGGATGAAAAAGAAAATTAGGTTTCTGTCTCGATAAATCAAAACTTATCTTCTGGAACCCTCAACTTTTTATTTTTAACTGTAGGAGATAGATACGCACACACACAAAAGAAACACTAAAATGTCCAGTTCAGTCAAGTCTGTCCCTATGGAGCTATTTATTTATTTATTTTATTTGTTTGTCACACATGTACAAGATAACAAGTATAAGTATGAACATAAACATGAACAAAGGAAGTAAATGCAGATAAATGGAGACAGTAAGACAGGGACAGTAGGCACACTGGTGCACTTATGCACACCCCCTTTAAGGACCTCTTAGGAATGGGGTGAGGTCCACGGTAGACAATTTGAGGTTGAAGCTGTGAGGAGTTGTGGCTGTAACAACGGAGTCAGGTAGAGTATTCCAGGCGTTGACCCCTCTGTTGCTGAAGTTGTATTTTCTGCAATCAAGTTTGGAGCGATTTACCTTGAGTTTGTATCGGTTCTTTCCCCTTGTATTATTGTGGTCGAAGCTGAAGAAGTTGTTGACAGGTAAGATGTTATAGCAGACAATTTTGTGAACTATGCTTAGATCAGACCGCAGGCGGCACAGTTCCAGATTGTCCTGGCCCAAAATTTTGAGCCTGGAGGCATAGGGAATTAATTCTATTGTGAGTGGAGTGGAGTACTTTTCTGGAGAAATACTTCGGAACCTGCTAATCTTTCATTGTACTTTTATTATGATTATGGATCAGTTAAAAATTAGCCAGAAGTGTGCTGTAGCAGCCAAAAAAAAAAAAACCCAATACAATCCTAGGCTGTATTAACAATGCAGTGAGTAGAGGAGTAGAGTACTCTTCTTGAGAAATACCTCTGAACCCGCTTAATCGTGTTAATGTCCAATATATAGTGTAGTTTCAGGCAGACGAGCTATATTCAAGAATTGGTCTGGCAAAAGTTTTGTATGCCCTAGTTAGTTAAGAGAGTAAAACTTTGTACAAGGGGGATAAAAAACAACGATGCTTCTTAGAGTTTAAAATACAGTTGGGGACAGTAAAGATGTTGGAAGGGGTTCATCATAATTTGGGGAACAAATTGCTTTGAGATTCTGAATCTCTCTGGGAAACCAGAAAAACTGCTTGTTCTTTCCAAATTGATGTGCTGAGTTAAACTCCAGAAAAAAAATCACTGCCACTTAAAAATAGATCAAAGGCAGAACTTAAAATTGAGCTAAACCAGAGGATAATGATTCTGAAACAGCTTTGAGGGAGGGGAATGGAAACCAATTGTAGCAGATCAGGAAAAGGAAGATTTTTTTTTTTTTAAAAGAAAAAGTCCTAAACAATGTGAAAATGCTTTTTCAGTGAACGGGGACCTTTGCCATGTATGTGACGAAAGTTCCAGAGGCTTTCTGGAGGCCGGAAATGGGCCCATTTCTCTGAAACTTTCAGGAGGTCCATTTTTTGTCCTCCCTGAGCCTCTGCATGAGCCCTGCACTTACCTGCAATGGGCTGTGCAGGGACCCCTGGGAGAGGCAGGGTGGGGTGGGCAGGGCCAGCCAGTTTTGGGATTTGCCAGTTTGCCGAACTGGCCATAAAATTAACAACCTGTTCACCTGAACCAGTGCGAACTGAACCAGTGGTATATAAGTCAAACTGCTATTGCTATCACTCATGTATGAAGTTATACACGATCAAGCATCCAGATGTGTGGTGGTCATAGGTGATCTAAAGCAGGGGTTGCCCACCTTTTGGACCTCAGGGACCACCAAACTCATAATTTTAAATCCCGCGGACCAGAGACCCTGGGAAAATCCCAAAAAAAGTCAGCAAGAAAATTCCCCACCTTGTTTTCCTACCTATCGATCATTTTTTATTTGGGATCGCAGGATACCATCTCCAGCTTTGTTCTTGGGGTGTGGGGGGGGAGAGAGACTTTTGGCTTCATGCAAGGAAAGCACCAGAAGCAGCAGAAGTCTTTCTTTCTCTCCCTCAAACTCCACCAGAAATGAGTCTTTGTGAGACTTGTCGCGTTGGCACAGCCTCTTGGAGGAGGAGGCCTTGCAGGGTCCCAAAGACTCATTTCTGGTGGAGTTTGAGGGAGAGAAAGAAAGACTTTTGCTGCTTTCCTTGCATGCAGCCAAAAGCAGAAGAAGAAAGATGCAGAAAGAAGCAGCCCGGTGGCCAGGCGAGGCACATGGGGAGAGTGGGGAAAGTTCCTCCCCTTCGCCTTTCCTACCTCCCCTAACTACCTTGTGTTGTTGCAATGCAAGCAATGCAAGCCTTGTGTTCCTGCAGGCCATGTGGGCAGCACAGCCTTATGTTCCCGCATAGCCTGTATCAATTGCTTTGGGGGTGACATTTCTCTGCAGACCATGAACATTTTCTCATGGACCACCAGTGGTCCCCAGCCCACCGGTTGGCGATCACTGATCTAAAGAGGCTTTTGATGTACAACTGGACAACAAAGATTTTTCTTCTTGAACACTTTGGAGCTCGGAATTTATGTTGCTAAGTGAAAAATGTGTTCAGCGAGTTCTGTCCATTGCACAACTTTTCTTCTCTCTGTTTAGCGAATCACTGCAATTGTTAAATTAGTAACATGGTTGTTAAGTGAATCTGGCTTCTTCATGGACTTTGCTTGTCAGAACATCACAAAATGTCACATGACCCCAGGACACTGCAACCGTCATAAATGGGAGCCAGTTGTCAAGCATCCAAATGTAAATCACGTGATCATGGGGATGCTACAATGATCATAAGTGTGAAAAATGGTCATAGGTCACTTTTTTTAGTGTTGTTCTAACTTCGAACAGTCATGTCACGCCCTTGTTAGGGTCAGTCTCTGAGGGAGAGGAGGAACAGCTGACGGGGAGTAGAGGTGTAGCTCTGGAGGTTGTGGAGGAGGCTGGGAGGGGCAGAGGCTGGCTGGGCAGTCAAACCCATCCCCTGTTCATCCTAGGACATGCAGGGAGGAATGGAGAAGGCAACAACTTGGCTTACGAGAGAGGAAGTGGCCATGATGGGAGAATAGTATATAAGATTAAAATAAATAAATAAATATAAATATAAATATAAATATATGTTTTCTTAGGTTTTCACGGGTACTTACATGTTGTTCAGGTATTTTCCCACGTCATTATAGTTGTGCTTTTAAAGTTGTAGCACGTTTGGCAGAATCTCATCTGCCATCATAGGGCTTCTGTATTGTGTTCATCTGTGAGTCAGACAAAACGGCTGTGAAAGTCTGACTCACAGACGAACACTATACAGAAGCCCTATGATGGCAGATGAGATTCTGCCGAAACTCTGTAGTTTCTTCCACAAACCCCAAAAACTTTAACCTTAGACTGTCTACTATTGACCTCACCCCTTTCCTAAGAGGTCTGTAGGGGGCGTGCATAAGCGCACCAACGTGCCTACCGTCCCTGTCCTATTGTTTCTCTTATTCTTCTTTTATTTTTCTTATATGTACCCATTTCATGTATTCACAACTATGTATACACTTATACTTATTATCTTGTAAACAATTGGCAAATCAAATAAATAAAAATAAAATAAAATAAAACTTTAAAAGCACAACTATAATGATGTGGGAAAATACCCGAACAAAGCTGAATACCATACATATAAATACCCATGAAAACTTAAGAAAACATGTATATGTATATATATATGCATATGTATATAGTATATATAGTATATAAGATTGAAACACAGCATTGCCAGAAGCAAAGCATATTTTATTTTGGACTGAAGTTATCTTGGTTGGTGTCCTTCCAACAGACTGAACCTTGTTATCTCCTTGAAGTTGGTACTTACTTCTCCTGGGAACGTTATGGAAATTCCTTCATTATAGTTTGTTTTGGTTTCTTATTTCACCTCTAACTGCTCATTAAGTTCAGACTGTATTGCTTTCTTTTGAAGACTATTTTTGCATAAGTTTAATCTCCAACTGAGAATTATTGAACAGTGGGGCTAAGTTGGAGGCATTAAAGGACATTTATTTATGTTTTGGATTTTGTTACGTTTGTGTTACACTCTGGGTCATCACAGGTCACTAAATTAATAGTTGTAAGTTGAAGACTTCCTATATAATGTCAAGAAAAAAAACTTTTGGGAAAAAATTGTTGTCCAGTGTTATGAATAACTATGTAAGAGAGACACATTGCAACTGTCTCCTCAGACACGAAAAGACATGGATGCATTAACTTCTGTGGCTTGTGGAATTTATTTCCTATTTCTGATATCCGAATATAGCTTACATCTAATTATATATCCTGTACATTATGCACGTCTTAATCCAGGGCATATCTTGATGCATATATTAATTCATCACATATTTTATCCCATGGATAGCCTAATCCAACTGCCCACAATGAATGACGAACTTAAATTTCTTTTTATCGTTTAACGGTTTGCACTTCGGATTTTGATGCCTGACCTATATATCCCAAACCAGCTGTTTCTAAAATAAGAAGCATCCATTAATTTTTAATTTGTATATTTTGTCAGAGCAAGAAAATACTGAATATATATTTCTGTTTTTTTGGTCATGTTTTAACCACATTATTTTTTTCTTTTGAATTCCAAATCCTGGGTTAATTTGTTCTCATGTGCAATATATCTTACACTGTAAAATCTCTCCCTCTCCCTCTCTTTCCCCTTCTCTTTCTCTTTCTCCTTCTCCTTTTATCTCTCTCCTTCTCTTTCTATTGCTCTCTCCTTCTCTCCCTCACTTTCTTTCTCTTCTTTCTCTTTTTCCTTCTCCTTCTATCTCTCTCCTTCTCCTTCTATCTCTTTCTCCCTCACTCTCTCCCTCTATTCCCCCCTCTCCCTCTCTTCCTCTCCCTCTTCCCCCCTCTTCCCCTCTCTCTCCCTCTATTCCTCTTCCTCCTTCCCCCTTTCTCTCCCTCCCTCTCTCTTTCTCCCTCTCTCCCCTTCCCTCCCTCTCCCCCTCCTTTCTAGTGAATATAGAGTATATCACTGTTTTAGAATGCAGAAGAAGAGATATGCAAACCATTTTCAGTCCCTGATTCTCAGTCACACACTTGATTGTCGTACACAACTGAGTTAAAGGTTCAATAGTATTGCCAGTAGCTAATTTATGTATAGAAAAATTGGAATACAGCTACAACCGTACGCTCAGATATCAATGCATTTGGGGGAGGGGAAACCCACTTTATTTCTATGTGTAGTACATAGATGAAGGAAAGAAGGACGGAGGGAGGGAAGGAAGGACCCCCTATTCTACTGTATAGTGCAATATTAATGCAATAGCAGGTGTTTTTTTTCCATTCAATTGTATAGGATGCAAAGGATGTGTGTTTTTATTTTATTTTATTTTATAGTTTTCTTATGTATGATGTACACTGAAGATGGCATTTAATTTAGCTGTACGAGGCGAAATGAAAATAAACTAAACTAAACTAAATACTTCACCCCACTGCTGATCACTACATCAATAAATGCCAGCTTTTCTAATGCGTACAGCATCGCTAATTCTCCTGACCTAAAAGCACAGACTTTGGAATCAGAGGAATCAGAATAGAGCTGGAAGAGACCTTGGAGGTCTTCTAGTCCAGCCCCTGTTCCAGCAGGAGATCCCATTGTCCAGCCTCTTCTTAAAAATCTCCAGTGATGAAGCACCTACTGTTAAGTTTGGAGAATAATGGAGACCAGTCATCTGACTAGTGACTTCAAACTCTTTAATAACAGTAGATAGAACAGAACAGAGCAAGGCTATGGGCAGCAGTAACCCTTTTATAGGGTTGGCTGCTACCCTATTAACCAATAATATGTGCAAACAAGTTCAACTAATACCCAATAAGAAGTGTCCTAATATTGGCCAATCAGGGGCTTGTTATGGACCAATCCCTGTTCGTTGTTTAAGGACCAATCAGGTGTGCAGGCTTTCAAAACCCGCTTTGCATTTGGGCTTAGTTACTTTTTATTGATTCATAACACCCTCCCCTTGGGCTCCGTTTGAGGGGAGCTGTAACAAAATCTCTCAAGATAGACAGGCCGCTTGGTCTGTCTGGATGATTTCGTGGCTCCACCGGGTTTGGCCTAAAGTCCGGTTCGGTGGAGCGTTTGGATGATCTCTATTAAGTTCCGTTTCGCTGCACGGTGATTCCGTGCTGCTTTCGTGTGGTTGTCCCCGCCAATCAGTGTTTCTTCGGGGTTTCGCAGTTCGGTTTCCCGTGTTCAAGTCCCATGGGAAAGTCAACTCCTCCCCGCTTCGATTCCCGGCACGTCGCTGGGCCGTAGGGTTTCCGTTGGCCTGCTATCTGTCATATCGAAGTCAATTTCCTCGATATTTCCTCCCCTCA
The DNA here is from genome assembly GCF_049901735.1 of Notechis scutatus. Lineage (NCBI taxonomy): Eukaryota > Metazoa > Chordata > Lepidosauria > Squamata > Elapidae > Notechis > Notechis scutatus. The sequence goes on from NC_142012.1 coordinate 55,194,745, forward strand.
GTTGGTGAACCCGGGAGCCATGGGCGCTGGGTGGTAATCTCGAACGGAGTTGGTCTATGTGGCGTTTCCACACCCTCCCATCGTCTGTTAGCAGGCGGTAAGATCTAGGTCCTGTGAGGTGGGTGACGGTTGCGGGTATCCATAAAGGGTCGCCGGAGAAGTTTTTGGCAAAGATTAAATCGCCTACCTTAAATTCCCGGCATTTGCTGCTGGAGCCGAAAGGCTTTTCGGGTGCGTATGCGGGTGGAGCCGGTCAAGGTGTGATCGTAGTTTCCGCCCATGAGAAGTTCGGTGGGCATTTTGTTGGTAACGCTGTGGGCGTGATGTGCTGCAACAATAAAATTCGATTGATTTTTTCATCAATGTCGCCGAATTCCATTTTGTGGAGGGTCTTTTTACAAACTGTACCATGCGCTCTGCATGTCCGTTCGCCACAGGGTGCGCGGGCGAGGTTAGCGCATGGCGGATGCCCGGTCAGCAAGATATTGTTCAAATGGTAATGCTGTGAACTGTGGGCCGTTATCTGAGACCAGAACGTCCGGAAAGCCATGTGTGGCAAATAGCCTGTTTAATTTGTTGATAACTGAGTCCGTTGTAGTTGTGTTCATCCGATGGATCTCGAGCCAATTTGAATAGGCATCGACTGTAATAAGGAAAGTGTGCCCTTTTGTAGGCCCCGCAAAGTCAATATGAATACGGGACCATGGTCCCCTCGGAGTTTCCCATTCGGTCGGGATTGCTTTAGGCGGAGCGTTGCTGACGTCCTGGCAACGTTGACAAGTAGCGACCCAGGCCTCAATTCTTTTGTCGATTCCCAGCCACCAAGCGTAGCTGCATGCAAGTTTTTTCATCTGCACGATACCCGGATGTCCTTCATGCAATACCGCCAAAACAGTTTGTTGCAACTTGCTAGGGATTACGACTCGATCGCCCCACAAGATACAGCCTTTCTGGGAAAACAGTTCAGTTTGGCGGGCTTTGAAAGGCGCCCATTCAGGTGATAGTTGTTCTGTTGGCCAACCACGTTCAACCCAGCGTAGGATGTGTTGCAGGACCGGATCTCGTTTTGTTTCGAGGGCAATGTCTCTCGCTGTCAATGGGCGGCGCGTGTAGAGCCTCAATTTGCAGCGTTGTGATGGTTGGGGCTGGATCTTCAACCGATTCTGGGAGTGGTGTTCTGCTCAATGCATCAGCGTGGAGAATTGATTTCCCCGGGCGGTGTTGCAAGGTGTAGTTGTACGCCGCCAAGAATTCAGACCAGCGGGTCATTCTAGTCCGTCCGCGAAAACGTCTTGGAATTCTTGCATGAGGGCTTCCTCCCAATCGTTGCTCTCGGCACGGTGGACTCCGGCTACAGTGATTCCGAGCGGTCCGAACCATTGCAGGCCTAAAAGACTAGGCCGGTCACGGTCAACGACAGTCAGTGGCAGTGCGACGGTGCAGTCCTTGAAAGAGACCTGAATCGGGCGGGACCCGACGACGGGAATTCGGTTACCCTGGTAATCTTTGAGTATAACCCTTTGAGGGTTGAGGTCTTGGCGGCGAATCGTCGGAATGAGCTGTTGGAGCGTCTTCCAGGACACCATCGAAAGGATGATCCTGAGTCCACCTCCATCACACAAGGTTTGTTTTCGATAGCGACCTTCACCTTGATTTTCCCGGCATCTAGGGATGTAGCGTGGCCTATTGTAATTGTCTGGTGGGTCTCTTCCCGACTGCTTCTTCCCGCCTGGTGGAAGTGGTGGACGGTTTGTTTCTGTAGGAGTGGCTTCCCCATTGGTGATTCAGTTTGTCTCGGGTGTGCCGACGAATCCTGATAACTGGCATTCGCCTGTCGGGGTTTGGAGTTGGAGTTTTGTTTGCTTCTGCAAACCTTTGTGATGTGACCTCTTTTCGCAAACGCGGCAGAGTGCGTCGAGGAATTTACAGCTGGATCGTGGGTGATTCGCTCCACATCCTGCACAAGGTCGAAGGAGTGCGTTGTGTGAACTGGTCTCGTTCAGTTCGGAGTAGGTTGACCTCTTCCTCATCACTTTCTGACGGGGATTCTAGGTCTTCATGGTGAGTCGATACCGGGTGTCTCTCTGAGCGAGGCAAGGTATCATTGGCGAGTTGACGTAGCGGTGCGCTGGTGCGGCGTATTCGGGCTGCCGACCTTTTGGTTGCTTCTGCTGCCGTGGCTTCTTTAATGGCATCGGTGAGGCTGATGTCCCCCTTAGCCATGATTTTGCTCTGGATTGTGCAGTCTTCTAGGCCCAGAACTAGGCGGTCTCGGAGGGCTTCTTCTAAGTTAGAGAATCCGCAGAGGCCTCCAAGGTTTCGGAGGTCTGCGACGTAGTTGGCAAGACTTTTGCCTTTCCGCTGGACCCTCTGGTAATATTCATGCCTTCTGACTAAGGTTGGCACGGTGGGCGCGTAATGGGCCTGTAGCAAAGGCTCGAGGACGTCCCAGTCCATCGCTTTTACTTCGGCTGGCTTGGCAAGTGATTTTACCATTTTAAACACGGTAGGCCCGCAGTGGGTTAGAAATACAGCTCTTTTTTTGCTGGCTGTTGCATCTTTCAAGTTGTTGGTCTCCAGAAACATCTGGAACCTATCCATGTACGACTCCCATTCTTCGGTTTCTGGGTCGAATGGAGCGGGTGGTACGGCACCGCTGGCCATGTTGCCGTTGATAGTGCGTGTTCGACCATGTGCTCTGTTGGTTGCTCTGTAGATCAGTCAGCTCTTCGGTCTCCGGGTCCCACCCTCGTCGCCAGTGTTAAGTTTGGAGAATAATGGAGACCAGACATCTGACTAGTGACTTCAAACTCTTTAATAACAGTAGATAGAACAGAACAGAGCAAGGCTATGGGCAGCAGTAACCCTTTTATAGGGTTGGCTGCTACCCTATTAACCAATAATATGTGCAAACAAGTTCAACTAATACCCAATAAGAAGTGTCCTAATATTGGCCAATCAGGGGCTTGTTATGGACCAATCCCTGTTCGTTGTTTAAGGACCAATCAGGTGTGCAGGCTTTCCAAACCTGCTTTGCATTTGGGCCTAGTTACTTTTTATTGATTCACAACACCTACAACTTCTGAAGTCAAGTTGTTCCACTGGTTAAATGTTCTGACTGTCAGGAAGTTTCTCCTCAATTCTAGGTTGCTTCTCTCCTTGATTAGTTTCCAAATATTGTTTCTTGTCCTGCCCTCCGGCGCTTTGGAGAATAATTTAACCCCCTCTTCTGTGCGGTTCTCCAAACTACTCAAAATTTCTGCTATCGGTTCTCCGATCAGAACCGGCTGAATACCCACTTCTGCTTTTAGCAACAATTCAACGTCAGGGAGAAATCCTTGTTGAACAACTATATCTTCTTTGGCTACATTTTAGGGTACATTCAGTCACTTAACTTGTGATTTAGTTCTCTTAGTCAACACAACATATCTCCCTTGTTGTATTCAGCAGTGACTTTCATCCGTCACCAAAGAAAGAGTGCTATGTTCCCCACCTGTTTATGTTTGAAATACAGGAGCCTTTTCTGACGAAGTTCTCCACTGGGAAGATCCCTTTACACGCGGATCTATGGGGAGCCTTCCCAGAAACAAGAAACTCCTTATGTTTTCAAATCTTCTTTTCTTGGTTTCCTTGCTCTTTGGGGCCCAGCATTTAGGCTTTGAATGCTGAAAGGACATGTTGTGAAGGCAAGGAAACAGATGGTGCATGGGGAAAAAGAGAGGAGCATTTGGAGGAGAGAGAGAGAGAAAGAGAGGGAGGGGATTAACAGCAGGAGACTTCATGATACACATCAGCTATTGAGACCAACCAGGAAACTAAACAGGCCAGGAAAATTTCTGAGAACATTATGCTACTCTTAACTATTTTTGGCACATTTTAAATTAACATCAGCCTTGCTTGATTTATTTCCTGCAGAGAATAAGATCGAAGGTAGATTCTATGTTCTTGTATTCACCTGTGAACAAATCCTAAAAGTTATTACTATAAAAATGGAAGAAACATGTGAACGAAGAGTTTAAAATTGACTTTGATTTTTTAAAAATTTATATATAAACTGATGTACGGTTGACATTTAACACCTGATAAATTGTCATAATTGTATTATTCCACACTTTTGTTGGAAACGTACATATAAAGAAGGAAATTTTACCAACCAAGTCATTGGCCCAAAGTCTCCCAGCCGCCTTTCATGGCTAAGGCGGGACTAGAAACTCAGAGTCTCTTAGTCATTGGCCCAAAGTCCCCCAGCCGCCTTTCATGGCTAAGGCGGGACTAGAAGTCAGAGGTTTCTTAACCACCAATCATAATTATGATGATGTTAGTAGTTGCATTACATAACTTCTGATATTGATGCATTTTATCTATGGAAGCAGAAATTACATATTTGTGACCAATAGAAAGAAAAATAGTTTCCTTCCTAGCTCTTTTATGAAAATATCTAATCCGTTAAAAACCAATCTCACTTTCTGTTCTTAGATTTATATCCTCAAAAAAGCTTACATAATACTGCTTTCTTCCTCCTAGCATCTAAAAATTTCAAAACTCTGCCCTCTATCCCTTGGCGAAAAGCTTGGAAAGTGATGAAACTGGAGAGAGAGAGAGAGAGAGAGAGAGAGAGAGAGAGAGAGAGAGAGAGAGAGAGAGAGAGAGAGAGAGAGAGAGAGAGAGATTATTCAGAAATCCCCCTCAGTTGAATGGAATTTATGCTAGGTAACTGAATATAGAATGTGACATTAACAGAGATGTAATATAATTTTATAACCCTGCTTTCCCCCTGTGTATTTATTGAGAAGTAAACTCTGTTATGTTAATTGGGTTTACTTCAGGGAATGCTTCCCTAAGATAGTATCCTAAAATTATAAATAATTCAAAGTTCTGGAATCAGAGTGTGTTTTAAATCTGCATTTCATGCCATGCAGTATACAGAGGGATATATTTAAGGCAATGTATTTTCTCAAAAGACTGTCTATCCTATTTTTCACATTATCTAAATTCCTCCAGTGGAGAAAATATACCTATTTGAAATAAAAGGTAGCATTTTGAGGTATGCGTATGTGGGAGAAAGGGGAATTTTCTCTATTTGAAGAATTTAGATAAACGGGAAATCTAATAAGTTTCATTCAACAGTAGAAAACCTTTGATCCCTAAATCATCTGTCAATCACAATGAAGTTCAAACAAGAAGGCTTTAATAACTTATATTAATTCTAAAGCAGGGAAGAACCCCCTCAGTACTGGAAAAAGCTACAGAATTTGTGGGGAATAATTGTACTTTTGATAGGCTGAAACCCAGGAGAACTTGTCAGGAAGTTGACTTCAGAAAAAAGTCAAGAAGTTTGTTTCAGAATCCAGAGTCCAACATTTATAGTTTTTGTTCCATATTAGCAGGCTTAAAACCCTGCGTTCCTATTGGTCCGGAAAAGCCGGATCATGATTGGATGGCTTGAACGTTCCTGATTGGCTCATACAGGGTTTGCCGCGATTGGCTGAAACCAAGCGCGGCAAACTCGAAGAGTTGTCATTGGCTGCCTAGCCACGGCCAGCTCTATAAGAAGAGCTGCCGCGAGCTGGGTATTTTCGTCTCAGAATCTATCTGTTTAATAAAGAGCTATTGTTCACTATTCAAGCCTCGTCTATTCATGGGACCCACCGACCGTACTTAAAAGTTTTAACCAAGATTGAAATGTGTGGAAATAAACTCCTAACCAGCATCAAACATAAGCAATTAGGAAGAAGGAGTTTCCCTTAGTTTTAGTAACTATTTAGTAACTATTTAGTAAACTAAATATTTATAGTTCTGCTCTCAAGTTGCAATCAACTGTGGCAAGAAAGATCGTAAAATGGCCGTGAAATTCGCTTAAAAAATATTTCACATAGCAACGTAAATTTTGGACTCAGTCAGTCAAGGACTACCTGTATTTAGCAATGAAAGATAAGGTTTGAATGTCTGAGAGCAGACGAGAGCTGACATATGGCAATATCCAATATTTGACTATATTTAATGGCTGACATATTTTCTGACAACAACTAGCACCTAATATTTGGCAGGTGACATGTTTCATCATGCCTGATAAAAATCTAAACAATGAAGATTTGAGCAAATTTGTGGCCTTTCAGTGGTGTAGACCTTCAGTGATATTTGACTTTTGAAAGCCAACTCTGACTTTCAACATGCAAATTCAAATGTGAAATGTCACTGTCAACATTATCACAGGCACGGTTGAATGAATATCTGCTTCACTTCCTGTAGCAGATTGGATCAACCAACTCTGTGCAATGACAAATTAATTAGGACACAATATAATTCAACGTGAACAACCCGGGTGTGATTATTTTGGAACATGAATTATGTACCGAGTTGGTACTTAGAGGATACAAATACTTCCTTATTGAATCTGAAATTGGATTAGATGTGCTTAAAAAAAAAAAAAGGAATTAATAACATGGTCCATACAGAATACAGAAAACAATTCTCAAGGGTCAATGCAATAAGATCTTGTTTCAGAACTAAATATTATAAAGCTTAAAGTCAGGAAAAGTTTCTTTTGGGCTGAACAGGATCTGATGAGCTCCTATATCAGGGGTGGCCTTCAAAATTTTTAGCAATGGGTTCTCTGCCTGGTTGCTGGGTGGGCGTGGCCATGGTGGGCGTGGCCTAGCCAGCCTCCTGCATTATGGGGGGAATATTTGCCCTCCCAGGCTCTGGAGGCTTTCCTTGAGCCTCTGGGAGGACAAAAATGGCCTCCCTGGGCTCCAGAGGCGCTCTGGAAGCCAGAAATGGGCCCATTTCTGGCCTTCCCAATCTTCTGGGAGGCCTGTTTTTTGCTCTCCCCGAGCTTCCGTGCATGCCCTGCACTTACCTGCATCCAAAACAGGCCACATGGGGACTCCTGGGAGAGGCAGGCCGGGGTAAGCAGGGCAAGTAACGTCCATGGGGAAGCCAGATTTACATAACAACTGTGTTGCTAATTGAGCAACTACACTGATTCACTTAACAAGGGTGGCAAGAAAAATCATAAAGTGGGGCAAAGCTGACTTAGTAAATTTCTCACTTAGCGACATACATTTGGGGCTCAGTTCTGGTGGTAAGCCAAGGACCTGTGCTGTTTTCTTGGCACCATTATGGAACTGGCTTGCCACTTAAAAATCTTGGGACATTTCCTGTCTATTCTACCAGATGTAGGGTGTCCAATAGTCCCCCCTCCTAGTTACCAACTAGATTTAACCCTGCTTAGCACTCTTCAACTCTGTGTTGAGCAGTGGACTTCTTCAGAGCTTCAGGGAATCCTGTTGACACTTCAATAATTTTATGATCCTCAAATTGATCAAAGACAATTTTAAGAATTTCCATTGAAATGATTCTTAAGAAAAGAAAAGAAAGGAAAGGAAAGGAAAAGGAAAGAAAGGAAAAGAAGAGAAAAGAAAAGAGAAAAGAAAAGAGAAGAGAAAAGAGAAAAGAAAAGAGAAGAGAAAAGAGAAAAGAAATATCCATCTGTATTCTCTGAAAGCAAAACACAGACATATAATGAGTGTTAGGAAAAGAGAAAACAGGGGGACAGTCAAAGGATATGAAGGAAGATGACAATCCAGAAAATGCAAGCTATTACACCCTGCATTAAACCTTTTTAAAATTAGATTTTGTAATCTATCACGCTTTGTTTTCTGACCCTCTGCCCTCTTGTTCTGCTCTTCACTTGGGAATGCTAATAGCACAAATGGTAGGGAGAGATGATGCACAGAAAACGTCTCCAAAATGGATATTAAACGATCACCAATAATCATCACTTCTTCTAAAACATTTGCTAATGCTGCATTCTGTGCTTACTATTAATTTGTTCTTTCCTGGTTTTTTCTTCTTCTTTCATTTATTCATGAAACTGAATTGGAATGGATGAATAAAATAACCTTAAAATTAGAGGGTAAGTTCAAATTAACAACACACACGCAGAAACACACACACACACACACACACACACATATACGTGTGCGTGTTTGTGTGTGTGTGTGTGTGTGTGTGTAAGAAAAATTTATCTGGTTCAGTTCCAAGCTGGGAGAGACACTGGAAACATGGAGGCTGACTGGAAACATGGTTTTAATGGTGAAGCAGAAGCACCAAGCACATGGTTCTGGGCAGCTGACCACATGGAGTTGAGAGTGGGAGCTATTTATACCTTCTCTTGGGCCTTGCCCTTGAGCTTCCTGTTCCTGTGCAAGAACATGTATTCTATTGGCTGTTGTAGGGGTGATAGCTGGTTCTGTAGGTTGTCTGAGCTAAGTTTGATTGAAGTTTGGACTCTGATGCAATGTCCTTAGGAGATTGGGCAATGTAGTGATCTCTGTGTCTTAGTGACTATTATGTCCTGAGGGGGCATGTCTTAATCCCTTTAACCTGGATCTGAAGGTCTGTTGTTTTGTAGATAGGCTGGCCCAATCCATTTTAATGGGCACCAAATATCTGCTAAGGGCAGGGACATTAAGTCTGCTTTCTTTCTTTTAAGGGAAAAAAAACCCAACGTCTCTCCACTTCTCATTTAGGGAAATAAAATATTCTGCCTTTTTCTTTTCTTTTAATACTCCTCAAAATATTTCATTCTTCTAGGAGGGGGTTCATGCTAACTTTCTACAAACGCATCACTCTGGTGTCATCCTTTTGAAATGATCATTTATGAAATCTGAATTCATCCCTTCGCCAAAAATAGTCCTGGAGCCTTTTTAAAAGAGAAAAGCACTCTGTGATTTAAATAGTTGAGTAAAAACTCCAAGTGGGATTTGATCAGTCCAAATCACTCAAGCTTGCTCTTGATTAAAAAAAAAAAAAAAAAAAGCTGTGTGGAGATTTTGTTAGCCATTTGAAGATTATATCTTTTTTTTTTTTTTGGCTTAAGAGGCTGGTACAGTGACCAGATAAAGGAATCATGCTGTGAAATGCTTTGTAAGAAAGACGAAAGAGCTGTGCAAATTAGTTTTTTCCCCAAAAGGAAGCAACCCAGTTTGCTGAAGTGGGTGATGTGGGTTTGATTTAACCAAGAGGATTTCTCAAAATTTGGAAAATAATACAGCTCGTCCTCACAACAGTTCATTTAGTGACCGGACAAAGTTACAACAGCACTGAAAAAAATGTGGTGGACCTGCAATGCTGCAAAAATGTTTTGGATACAGGCATGGGTGGAACAAATGGTGGGAGAGTGAATTCCATTTAAGCTGGAATTTTTTTCTCCTAGGAATAATACCAGAAGGATATAAGAAAGATTTAATTGATCTAATAATACATGGGTTGGCAGCAGCTAGAATAATATATGTGCAATATTGGAAGAAGGAAAGAATATTGCCAGAAATAGAGATAATAAGGAAAATTAGGGCCTGTGCAGAATTGGACAGGTTAACTCTAGAATTGAAAAATAAGGAGGAATCTAACTACTATGAAACTTGGAATACATTTTATCAGTGGTTGCATAGAAGAAGGCAAGGTCGGAACATAAGTAGCCATGATCATTAGGATAATTAGTAAACAATGTATCAAACAAGAGGACTGTAAATGGTGAAGTAAAATTTATATATGTACAATAATTGTAATGCTAGAGCAGTTGTAATGTGTTGTATTCTTATGATATCTCTCTCTCTCTCTGTGTGTGTGTGTGTGTGTGTGTGTGTGTGAGAGAGAGAGAGAGAGAGAGAGAGAGAGAGAGACTTATGACTGCTTTTCACAGTGACAACCTTGGGAACATCCCCATGATCCAAGAAATTTCTTCAGCTTCGACTGGAAGGTGAGGAAAGTCAATCAGAACTTCTTGGATGAGAAGCGAAACGTCTTCAGAGAAAAATGAGAAAGTCCAGTTGCTTCTTAAAAAACCACCTTTGGGACAATCATGACCTGGATGACTGAGAATCTCCGCAGACATTTAGCTATACAGTAGAGAGCTGAAGAAGCTTCTTGGATGAACACCTCTATAGCTGTCTGCACCTCTATAAAGTTGCACCTCTATAACCGTATGCTGAATTTGGAAGCCACTCTCAGGGCTACCTTCAAACACTTCAACAGGACAAAAATTGTTGATAGCAGTGAAGGATTTCACCATTGTAGACTACAGTGGGAAATAACATATACTCTATGCTTGTATCTATTTAGCTATCTATCAATCCATCTATCCATCAATATCCTGATAGTGCAAACTATTTCCATGCTCTTGCCAAGAATTCTGCATGGATTTGTGGTCATCTAAAGTCCAGCTTGACTGCAGGAAGTAAATGTATATTTGTGTGTGTGTGTGTAATTTGGCACGTATGTTCCTCTTGGCTTCTAGGTGCTCACTAAGAAAGGATTTTTCGAAATGATCATCAGAGCATTAGTATTTTGTATATTTTTATTATTATTAACATGCTCTGATGCTAAGGAGTTCTACTCCCCCTCCCTACCTGAAAAGAAATCTCTTCCAAATGCAAAACACAAGCAGAGGAGAGGAGTTTCAGTTTCAATTTTAGTTTCACAGCACCAAGCAGCTTTAATACAAAGCAGTTGAGCTAAGCCACGCCCAGGGCTCCTTCCTGTCTCCTGCTTGCTCTCACCGCAAATGCTTTTTCAGTTTCCAAACAGCCCTCAAGTCTCTCACACACTGACAGGACGCTAGCCAGATGAATACTGATGGGTGCTGGTAGGCAGAGGTACAATCCCCCCCCTTATTTTCCTCCCCAAAAACTAAGCCCGATCACATAGTTTCGTAGCGAAGCACCGGTATTGAGCTAGTGTGTATATGTGGTGGTATAGTGTATAGTGTGGTAGTTTTACACTCTGACGATGTTAGCAAAGGTTAATGAAAGCTAAGTGGACAACATAGTTTTAGTTCCTGAGATTTGAAATATTCACTATTTTTGTTAACATCGTGGAAACCTGATGAAACAGCAGGGAGATCTGTGACAATTTTCTTTGAAGGGGTATGGAGTTTTTTGTGTTGTAGCACAAGAATAAGTTCTACCTTGGGTCTTTTTGATGATAGAATTATTGAGAAAATTCTGGGTGGTAGTGCTGTATTTTTTTTTAAAAAACCACTTATATATTATATTGAATTATATGCCAACTGCTTGTTATTTAACAGAGGGAGTTTTTGATGCTTTAACAATAATCACTAGGAGACGGAAAAATACTATAATTCTAAATATAACAGACTGGATTTCAGAAAGGTGTGATTTAGCCATTTTTTTGAGAAAATTACATATGTGGTTAATTCTAGGGAACCATTTGGTATTTCCATTTCCAAGCTATGACTTGTTAGTTGGGTTTGGTCAACAGTAAAAATTTAGCATTTCTTTGTAGAGATTTATAATATCAGGCAAATGTGGAATAGATGTTACCATTGTTTTGTGTGTGTGTTCTTTTGTTGTATTTTCTGGTTGTTTTATATTTGCTTTTTGCTTTGGGGTATGGTAAAATATTTATTTATTTTTATTTAGATGTGTCTGTTTCAAAATGGATCACTGCAAGAATTGGGTTTTTGAACAAAAATAAAAAATGTTTGGATGGAAAAAAATGGGAAGCTGTACAGTACATCATCAGTAAAATTCATCTTTTTGGGATTTCAAACATAATTTAAGCTTAGTTTCCTTTTTTCCCCCACCTTCCAGTTGAGGATTATTGAATAAAAAATGCCATTCTGTAGAGTGATATATAAGGTGTTTGTGTGTGAGAGTGTGTGCTTGTGTCGGAAATCCATCTATCCATCTATCTATCTATCTATCCATCCATCCATCCATCCATCCATCTATGTATCTATCTATATAACTACCGTGTTTCTCATAAAATAAGGCCGGGTCTTATATTTTTTTGAGCCCCCAAAAAATGGCTAGGCCGTCTTTTCGGGAGTGACTTAATTCCCCCCCTTGTATCCTCATCTAGAGCGCCCCGTGGGCAGCCTCGCCACCAGCTGCTCCTAACGGGTGATCATGGCGAAGCGCAGAGAGCTCCCTACTCCCACCAAACACCTCTGCTGCAGACCCAAGACCTTTGGCACCCACTGCTGTTGCTTTCCCTTCTGCCCATTCCGCTGTCACGTTTGGAGCTGCCGCTTCCGTGTTTGGAGTACCGCTGCCATTTGGAGTGCTGTCGCCATTTGGAGCACCACCATCATGTTTGGAGCTGCCACTTCCGTGTTTGGAGCTGCCGCCGTGTTTGGAGTGGCGGCGGCGGTCCAAACGGCAGTGGTGCTCCAAACAGTGGCAGTGTGCTCCAAATGCGGAAGCAGCAGCTCCAAACAGCAGCAGTGCTCCAAACAGTGGCAGCGCCCAAACGTGGAAGCGGCAGCTCCAAATGCGGTGGCAGCTCCAAATGCAGAAGCGGCAGCTCCAAATGCGGTGGCAGCATGGGCAGAAGGGAAATCAACAGCAGTGGGCACTGAAGGTCTTGGGTCTGCCGCAAAGGTGCTTGGCAGGAGTAGGGTGCTCTCCACGCTCTGCCATGATCGCCCATTAGGAGCAGCTGGTGGCGAGGAATTGCTGCCCACGGGGTGCTCCTAATGGCAAGTCCCCCCCCCTTCCCCCCATTTTGCATGTTTTAAAATAGGCCTAAGTTTGGGGGGAGGGGCTTAATTTCTTTTTATGCCTAGAAAACATGCTGGGTCTTCCTATTGGGGGAGGTCGTATTGTTGGAGAAACACGGTGCTATCTATCATCCACTTCGATTGGCCGGTAGAAGCGGCCCAGGGCGAGCGCACACACACACTCCCCTCGCCACGAGGCTGCTTCTATCAGCCGATCGAAAGCTCCCTTGAAGACAGAGTCCCCAGCTGCTTCGGGGCATGGCGTGGCTGCCCCTGTCCCCTCGCCTTTAGGGCAGTCTCTTTCAGGCGATGGAAGCTCCCCAAGTGCAGTCACCAGCCACTTCGATCAGCCGATAGAAGTGGCCTCGCGGTGAGGGGATTGTGTGTGTGTGCTCGCCCCAGGCCGCTTCTACCAGCCGATCGAAGTGGCTGGTGACTGCATTTGGGGAGCTTCCATCGCCTGAAAGAGACTGCCCTAAAGGCGAGGGGACAGGGGCAGCCACGCCATGCCTCAAAGCAGCTGGGGACTCTGTCTTCAAGGGAGCTTTCGATTGGCCGATAGAAACGGCCTCATGGAGAGGTACGTGTGTATGGGCTGCTCTAGGTGGGGGAGGAAATTAAGTCACCCCCGAAAAGACGGCCTAGCCGTTTTTTCAGGGGTCAAAAAAATAATAATAAGGCCCGGCCTTATTATGTGAGAAACATGGTATCTATCTATCTATCTATCTATCTATCTATCTATCTATCTATCTATCTATCTATCTATCTATCTATCTATCTATCTATCTATCTATCTATCTATCTATCTCAGTTAATCAGAAACAAGTGAAGGTATTTATGAGGTTGAATTATGCATGCAAATTACCTTAGTGAGTTTGAACTATTGAAATAAAAGTACAGCATTTATCTGCAGTTCATAATTACAGTAAATACTGCTCTCCCTGCAGTTGAAAACTGATTTAGAAACTTGATAATCCCATGATATGATGGCCTTACAAATATTCAAGCAAAATTAGCACTCCTTCTTTCAATGCTGCAATTGTCAGCAGAGGTATTTATAGCAGATATAATAGGGGAAGTGTCTCTCGCAGCACACTGTATCTCTCTTCACCATCTAAACATTTCTATTCATAGATCATTTTATTACTTCAATCCTTTGGGGATTTTCTGCCATTTGCAGAATGCATAATGGTTTAAGAATCAAGCTTTCCCAGGTTGCAACCTTCTAGGATTTAGGTAAGTCTCTGAGGCACAATTTATTTTCCTGAATCAATAAGTGCCTTTTGTTAAATTATTCCATGCCTTACCGTATTCCTGCAAATATCCAACATATTCAACTTGCCATTCTCTTATATCGTACATGTTCTCAAATATATAAAGCATATCTGTGATTTGGATGGAAGGAGAGTTTGACTCCAGAGTCCAAACGGAGGCTAAATTACTCTCAAATTCAAGGTATTTTTAAGCTCTGAGGCCTAAGATCAACGTATGCATTCTTCTATTTCTTTCTACATCCCGTTTGAGAGTCTGTTTTTCTCCACAGTCCTTTGGTTCACCAAAATTAGTGTCCCATTGATGGGTATGACAGTATTGGAAGAAATGTCCATCTGGGTTCAGTTCCAAGTGGGAAGAAAGACCCTGGAAACATGGAGAGCGCTTGGAAGGACCGTTTAATGGTTAACAGGATCACGTGGGTTTGAAGTCCTGGGTAGCTGACCACACGGAGTGGAGAGAGATATATATTTATACCCTCTTTTGGGCCTTTCCCTAGAGCTTCCTGTTCCTGTGTAAGGGCAGGTATCCTATTGGTTGCTGTTGGGATCATGTGCAAATCCTAGGACTTTGTCTGAGATAAGTCTGGTTGAACTGTGGGCTGATGTAATGTCCCGAGGTGATTTCGCAATGCAGTGAGCCCTGCTGTTAGATGGTTAGAGGGCTAATCCTATCATGTCCTGAGGGCCATGTCTTAATCCCATCGCCCTGGAGCTGAAGGGGGGAGGGGCAGGGAGCTGCAGGAAGCTGCTTTGTCTTTAAAACCATGTTTCTCCTTTTCTCATCCAGGAAAATATAACATTCTGCCTTTTTAATATTTCCCAGAATGTTTCATTCTTCTAGGAGAGGGGAGCCCGCTAACTTTCTACAATATTGAGGATAAACCCTTGAATTTGCACTTTAATTCATGCATTACATTTTTTTAAAAAAATCCACGAATGCCAACTAGCAATCAAAAGACAGGATGAACAGTCCTTAATTACACAACACATGGAAAGATTTCACCATAATGTCATCTGGGAAACTCTGGGCATCGTAAGACCAAGCTAAGTTCCAAGCTACGGGAGAATCTCAAAGGGGTTTCTAGTAAAAGCAAAGTTAGACAAAGTCTCTTCCTTAATTAAAGAGGTCAATTCTGCCATCACCGCCAACGCCAGTAATTTCAACCTCTGAAAAATGGATGCACTACAAATGCCACCCCCTCTTTTTAAAGGAAACAGTTAAATATTTATCTCAACACCAATTTAACTTCAGGTCCAATAATATAAGATTAGCACTTCACCAATTCCCAAACGCCAAACTTCAAGTTCTCTCACTATTGTAGGTAATCAAGAAAATATTACTATGGGAGACCCTCCAAGATTCAAGTCAGATAGAATTACCTTTATTCTTTTCTTTTTTGGCATAATTCTATCTAGGTCACAGAGAGATAGAAACAGAGTAGAATTACTAAGGGGAGTACATAATGCATTTTTACTGACTGCCCTGTCAGCCAAAATCAATATTTGGAATAAGAAATTTCCCCTGTTGAACAGGTAAAAATTCCAACCTCTTTTACTTTTCTGCAAGACATGGGGTTTGAACCACAAAGATTATTTTCAAACTTGCAGATTATTTTAAAATTCCCCATGCAGTGAAATCAGAAGTTTTCCCTAGATCAAATCCTTTTTCCTTGAAAGATGAAAGTTCAATAATTTACAAGTTATCGCTTCAGTTCCTCTCCCTCCCTAGTTTGTTTGTTTCTGTGGAGGCTTGTTTTATTCAGCGATGAGCGTCACAATCTTTTACTTGTTTAAAACGGATTTTACTTAGGGATTAAAAGAATGATAGGGAAAAAAAATCGGCAAAAATCAGATTATACGTGATTAAAATGTTGATGGTAGAAGCAATAGTGATCTCACAGGCCTGGGTCAAATGAAACAGTGAGATTTTTTTTAAAAAGATAAAAAATTAATGTAAAATATAAAAAAGAAAAAGAAGAAGAGTGGGTCAACCTATTCTTTTTTTTTTT